>NC_048909.1:889125-979289 GCF_011077185.1 Oxyura jamaicensis | reverse complement strand
CTGCACCAGGTGCACATACACGCTTACTGCCACGCAAACACATCCCACTCCATGCACTGCAAGCACACGCGCACAAAGTACTGCCTGTACACACCCACCTGCACACACCCACGGGCCATACACTTGAAGGTCTGTGCACCACAGCTGCACCCCAGTCACACGCAGCACCACTGCTCCCCCCAGCACCGCACCATGCATGAAGCAGACACAAGCACACCCATTACCACACATGCATGCATGAGAAACATGAGCACACTGGGGATCATAGATACACAGACAAGGAACACACATGCAGCTTGCAGCCACACTGGAGGTGCACACACACAGATACATGCACACACACACTCCCCTCACGCGTGCTCTGGGGGCTGAGCCCACCGTTCCTCCCACTTGGGGTGGCAGGTGGGCAGACAGGCACCCAATAACCCACCCCCACCTCAAATGCACTCATGAGCATGCAAAAGGTGTCCACAGAGCTGTGCTTAGGTTCACGGGCATGCACATAAAGCATGTGAACACCTGCACCATGAGGACCCATGCACATGGACATGCATAAACGTGGGCACGCCCCAGCACACAGAGGAAAGGAGCTGAGGTGCTGGCGCAGCTCCCCAAGGAGGCAGGATGGCTGCAGACATCCCCAGGGATGCTGGCAGCACTGGGCAGGGAGCACAGCATAGGCTGTACCTTGCCAGCAGCAGGGAAAGGACTCAGTCGGCTCCCATCTTGGCAGGAGGCTCCATTTCAGTGACCCAGCCGAGGGATGCCCGTGTCCAGGCCACCTCTAAGCCTCATCCCCAAGGCAAACCCTACAGGCGGGGACAGCTGCCACGCTGCAATGCAGAGGGGGCTGTGGGTGCTGGGGTCAGGATGCTGGGGTGGCCATGCTATCCTGATGGTCCGACTACACCTGGCCCCACAGCCCCAGCATGGCACACAGCCGCTCCCGTCCTGGCTGGCTGGCGCTGTGCCCGAGCAGGGGGCTGCAAGGCAGAGGAGGGGCTGGGCACCCGCCCCACATAATGGGTCCTCTCGGCCAGCTGCCGTGTGGCGTGGAGTAGCCCTCGCCTCCCTACCTCTCCCCCCCATGCCTGGTGCTGTCCAAAGACCTGTCCCCAAGCCCATGTCCGAGACCTGCCAGCGTAACCCCCTCATCCACCCCTAGTGTTGGCTGGGCAGCAGACACCCCCTCTCCTCCCTCCCCATACCCCGTGTGTTCTTCCCAGTCCCTTTCCCATAAATCCCTCCCATGGTAGGGACTCCAAACCCTGCCCCAGCTCTTTCTGCACCCTCAGCCTGCTCTCCCCCAGCACCAGGAAGGATGCGCCCTCACCGCACCCACCCAGTCCCCAGGCCCTTCCCTGGGCATGCTTCATCCTCCTCTCCCATCCTACCAAGCCATCTCTCCAGCCTGGGTGCACAGCATGTCCGGGGGCTTGGGCGGATGTTTGGAGGAGGGAAGAGGGGCTATCTGCTCCTGGACATCAGTCCTTGCATCGATTCACCCTAGCTGGAGACCTGTCACCAGCTGGGGACATTCCTGGTGCTGTGAAAGTGCATTATTATAACAAAGGGTCCCCTAGGGATTATGCAGTTCCTTTCCCCTTGGTTTGACACAAAACATGATCCTTCTGGAGACCGAAATCCCAGCCCACTAGAACAGCAGGATGTTGCTGGCATCCTCCCTCCCCATTTTGGCACAACCCCATCCCCTGCACCCCATCACCCATGCTCTGGGCAGATCCCCTGCCAGCGCCCGAGAGACAGTGCCCCCGTGCCCCCGGCTCTCTGCTTTCTCGGTGTGCTCGGGGCCAGATGGCTGATCTGCGCCGTGGCTCTGCGCTCTTCCTCCAGCTCCAAGTCCCAGCTGACCACTTTGTTCATAATAGTCCTTGGAGGGGAATTACAACCGAGTATTAAATGTGTGGTTAAAGAAATCACATTACACAGTGTGACTGTAAGGGAGATGCTTCCCTTTAATCTGTAATCCATGAAAGTTATTAGTTTAGCCAAGCAGCTTGGCGCAGCATTTCCACCAGGACGCAGCCCTGAGCAGACCCATCCCCTTCAAGCTGCGGCAGGCTCGCTGCACCCCTTGCTGCACCCTCACTCCCAGGCGCAGTGGTGGCTTTGCTGATGATGATTACTTGAATGCCGCTGTCGTGCTAACGTGGGGCTATTTAACATTGCAGAAAAGGAAAATCACACTCGATGGCCAATGTGCTCCTGTGAAATAATGTTTGTGTCATGTATCCTGTCCTGCAGGTCTATGCAATATTAGTTAGTCACCCTCCTGCTCCCAACGATCACCTAACACCAACACCCGTATCATACACAGCTGGCTTCTACAGGATCCCTGTCATTGGTCTGACAACACGCATGTCTATATATTCTGATAAGGTAACTGATGCATGTTTCTAGTCTAGTACCTCATACATGTGGTGTAAATCAAGAGTGCCTCAGGAGGGTTAATGATGTTAAACACTTCCTATGTGTCTGTCTGTCCATCCATCCTCCCCGGTTAAACCCACAGGTCCCTCCCTCTCTTGCATCCCCAGTACATCATTTTTTTGCAGCTGCCAGTGTTGACCTACATAGTGTGGGATGATTTCTGCAGCGTTTCTCTGCCAGGCTGCTGGGCTCGCTGCTCTTCAGCTAAGCCAGATGCTCGCACTTGCTCCTGCCCTGCTCACTAGAAGCAGTCAGGGGGTCCTGGGTGCTCCCCAGGTGCGGGGGGACCTGCGGATGGGCAAAGGAGATAATAGAATTGCCTAACAAGTTATCCCGAGGCTAATTCCCCTTCCCTGGCTGTGCCGAAGGCCAGGCTGGATGGGGTTTGGGCAGCCTGGGCTGGTGGGAGGGGTCCCTGCTCCATTACCCATTGGAAACAGATGGGCTTTAGGGCCCCTTCCAACCCAAACCATGCCATGGGCGAGGCTGAGCAGCACTCAAGAAAGAGTCAGATTCCAGTCTCAAACCACCCTCTGCTGTCCTTGTGGAAACACATGGATCTTGACACTGGATGCACTCCTGCTGTGTGGGATCTGGGGCCATGCCCTGGCATGTGCTCTGAGATGCTCTGGACCTGCATGCTCTCAGCTCACAGCTCCTCTGCAAAGCCACGGCGTGGCCAGACAGAGCAGAAGCAGCAGCTGAGCAGGGCCAGGCTGTCCAGGTGCCATCACAGCCCTGGACCAAGGCAGCCTTCTGGAGGGTTTTGTTCAGCTGCACGAGCTTAGTGCATGACAGCAGGCCTGCTCCAAAGCACGAATCATAGGCCTTTGCTTGGAAATTTTGAATATTCACAAATGCAAATGTTCAGTGCAAAAATAGTCACTCTGCCCACATGCTAAATGAAGCCAAATTTCAGGAGAGGAGGCGCAGAAGCTCCCAGAAACCCAGCCAGCAGTGATGCTCAGCAGAAGCAGCAGCAGGGCTTGGTAAAACCTCAGCAGGGTGGCCAGCAAACCAGGGCCATGGTAGTGGCAGGGCCGGGGACCTGCCGGGGTCCCTCCAGGCACTGCGGGAGGGGGGGGGGCAGGGGAAAGGGTGATACCACAGCTGGCTGGCGAAGGGAGCAGGCAGCCGGGATGTGTAGGGGGATTTGCTTTGTGTTGATGTGGGGTGGGGATGGGCTGGCTCTGCAATGCCAGCAGATCAGCTGCCGCTTCCAGAGGGTGACCTTGTGCTGAATTCTCCCGCTCACCCTGAGAGGGTGGGAGCTTCCCATGAAGACATCCCCAACCATCTTTCCCTATTTAAAAAAATGTTGTCCACAAAAAAACGGCTGATAAACACCACCCGGTTCCCCTCAGAGCCAGAGAGGGGACCCATGGTGGTGGCAGGGGGATGCATCGGGGGCACTGGGCAGGTGCAGGGTCACAGCTGTCCTCGCACGCAGGGACTGATGCCCTGCCCCAGGCACCTCTTGAGTATCCCTGCAGGGCTGGCCGCCGCTCAGCCGCCTTCCTGCAGAGAGGGGCGATGCCTGCAGGAGCTTGGGCACAAGCAAAGACTGGATGGAGATAAGAGAAAGGAGGCTGAGCAGTTGTCTGGCAGGCGCTCAAGGGCACGGAAGAGTGAAGGAAAAGGTGAAAGCATGGGACAGGATCGTGCAAAACTCTGCCCACCCCGTGCAGGGCAGGCTGGCGCAGCACTGGGGCATTCAGCTGCTTCCCTTTTTGGTTTCCAGTGATCAGCTTGCTATTTTGTTTTAATTCAGGGAATTACATCTTTTGGTTTAGTTTCTATGGAAACAAGCTTGCAAGATCACTTTGTGTGCATGCTCCTGATTGGTTTTGGAGGCATCAGCCAATTTTAGCTAAATTTCACAGGGGGTTGAAGTCTCAGAGTTAATTATGGTCCTCCCAAGGTTAAACTGCTTGAGAGGGGAGGCGTGGGCCTCAGCAAGACAGATTTGCCCAGTTCCTTTTGATGCTTTCAGAGCATCTCCAGTGAAGCGCAGCGCTTTGGAGCTGCAGCCAGTCCTTGGTGATGATACCTGAGGGAAGCAAGCTTTACTGGTATTCAAAGAACTGTTTGCTGCAGAAATGGGATTGCAGCCTGCGATCCCATTGATTGGGGCATTCACATCTCCTTTATGCCTCACCCAGAAAAATGAAATGCCGTTGACAGCTGGACCCTGACGTTTTTCTGGAGAGGCAGTGGGGCAGGGGGTCAGGGGCAGCTCTGGACTGAGACCTGCTCTGCTGCTGGAAGGGATGGAAATTGGAGCTTATGCAGGCTGCACTGGGAGAGGCACGCTAATGTCCAGCACCCAGCCCTGGTGGTTGAGTTGAGGTCTGCCTCTCTCTCCAGCCTGGGTCTGGGGACAGCTTTTCCCTCTGGTTCCTTGTCTCACTCCATGCTCTCTCAGGGGATTATTGCTCACTGGGAGAGGGTTTTCTTTAAAATATATATATATATTATTATTGTTTTTATTACTGGCCTCACTGTTAAGTGATGCTCAGCAGCAACAGTGTGAATCAAGGCAAGAAGCTGCACTGCAAATGGGGACAAAACCAATTCCCCTCAACCTCGGCTGAGATGTCAGGGTCAGGACTTGAACAAGAAGTGATGTGAGAGGCAGGAGGGGGGCTCCCAGCCTCCTCCCAGCAGCACAGCTATCAGCAGGGGCAGCTGCAGCCAGTGACGGGCTCTGGGAGCGGCAGCCAGTGCTGCTGGCAGTGACGGAGCGCAGCCACCCCAGCCCAGCAGAGATTTCCACAGCCTCCGACGGAAGCTGGAGGGGACCAGAGCAGCCCCATTGCTCCCAAAGGACACCCTGTCCATGCATCACAGGGGAGGGCGATGCATTTGCACCCGAGCTCCCTACACATCTGCCCCCACCAAAACCCCTCCCAGCACACATCCGAGCTCCTGCAGAGTTATTTCAGTTTCCTCCCACGCCTGCAGCTCCCAGGAGGGGTCTCGGCAGGGTGGGCAGGCTGAGCAGAGCAGGCAGCACAGTAGCCCAGGACCCTTCCACAAAGGCACTGGACAAGGCTTTTTAGTACCCAGCTGATTGTTTTGGCACAATTGGTACCCCTCTATATTGGGATTTCTGTCAGTCTCCTTGAAATTGCCCAGTGGCTCAGTTTTGGGGTGTGTTGCTGGGAAGGGGACTGACCCCATGATGCCCACAGGTTTTCAAACCAGAGCATACTGCTTCCTGCAGCCTGTGGGTAAGATGACTGTTCCAGCAATGAACAGGGTGCTGCAATGAGTCCTTAGGCTGAGAGAGGTAAAGAAGACAGGAACCCTTTCACTCACGGACCTGTACAAGGTCCTTACATGGACACATGTGTAGTACCCGGTGGCCCCACGTGCAGCCATGTACACCTGCATCTACCCAACCTCAGCTCTCTTCACACGTGTTCATGTCAACAAAGTCAGCATCACTAAAACCCTACCGTTCCTAGGGCTCTGGCCCCAGCCTCATAACCACAATCACTCCCAGTGTGTTTGGGTTTCCACTGGGGTGATCCTGCTTTGAAGCCTGGGTTCAGTCCCAGGCGTTTTTCCCCAGAAGCAGAGCTCAGCGATGGGGCGCAGGACTGAGTTCCCACATTTCAGCAGGGGACAGGAGGGTGCTGCAGGGAGCTGCTCCTGGGCTTGCTGCAGGCAATTCCCATGCGCCCATCCCAGCCACCCTGCACCCAGAAGGCACGAAGGGGAGCAAAGGTTGTGAATCCTCCAAAATGACTTGCAAAGAGAGTTGCTGGTTGGTAATGAGGAGCATTTTTGCTGTGTGCCCAATCTGAGGGGAAAAGCAGTGGGTAGTCAGGGTGTGTGCTGTGGTAGAGGTTATCAAAGCACCAAAACATGATCCCCAATGGCCTCTGCACCTCACGAGCTGGACTTGTTAACCTTTGGGAGAATTTACTCTCATTTTTCCACCAATCTTTGGGCCCTGCAGAGAAGCTCATGAGTCCCAGGTTCTTCAAAAGCAGGGTACAAAGATGGGATTGTTCATCGTGAAATCCATACTCAGCATTTGCAATTAGCTTTTCTTCAATAGCCTCCTTAAAAATGACAGTTTGGATCCAAGAGCTGAGATGCCCTCATAGCAAATCTTTTTGACACTGCCTCGGAAAGTAAATATGCCTGAACCTACAGCAAGTAATGGGTGCCTCTGGCCTGAGGTGTGGAACTGGACCTGGAAATGCCTGGGAGTCTCCACCAAAGAGAGCTCAGATGCCATGCTTGCATGGAGACCACATTTCTTGTCCTACTTTGTCCCTCTTGGGCTTCTTCCTGATCCCATTGTTCAGTGCTGGGGTAACAGGGTGAGCTGTATTTCTCGTGCTCTGCATATGGTTGGGAACGTTTGTGCTAGTCATAAAAAGCAGCACCTCTGTAGCACTCCTTATGGCTCTGCTGGTTCCTTTTCTCCTTTAGTTAAATAGTCACAGCTCTTCCCTGTCCTTCCATAATTAGGAAATGCTTCCAGGCTTTGGTATCTTGCTGCTGCCTCCATCATTTCCATGCTTTGGGCCAGGGCAGCCGAGCAGCCCTGCTGTCCCGGAGATGTCCCAACGCATGGAGATGTGGCCGGGACAGGAGCTGTGCACTGCCTTTTGTGCTTGCATGCTTTCGTTGGACTTCGTCACTGTGCTGTGCATGAGGAAAAGGCACTGGCTGGTCTGCCTGCTCCTCCTGCCTGGGTCCGTGATACACACAGTGCCTTTTCCTTTCCAGCCTGAGATGCCATGGCAGAGTCAGGACCTTTGTGACCCATCTGGGTCAGGTCTCTGGATGAGCAGCTCTGGACAAGCCCTGGTGGGCCCAGTGGGCCATCTCAGCCTAAGAAAGGAAACACTGTGGTGCTCTCCTTTCTGTCCCCTCCTGCTTAGACTTCGGCTTCCCTCCTGTGCAGGGCTGGTTTGCTGAGCTGCATCCATGCTGAGTGTAAGAACTTCCATTTTCTAATATCTGACTCTAGGGCCTTTTGGAGAAGCTGCATTTTTTGAAACGTCTCTGTCAGCTGCAGTTTTTGGTGCAATTGCTCCCCAAAGAGTGCTGTACTTAATTAGGCTGGAATTGCTATTGCTCAATCATCCAGCCATAATGATGTCTTTAACCAAATCAGATAGGTTAGCTGGGGCAGGAGTCCAGCACTGACTCCTCCTGCATGCTGCTGCAGAACAAGCTGACCTAGAAACAGTCCAACAGCATATTATAAAACTGCTTTTCTGAGCTTTTCTCCTGACCAATGCCTGCTATATACCTGCGTATACAGCAGGCACCTGCAGCTGCTCCTTACCATGCTCTGAAGGCAATTTGTTTTATTTGTGATGCCCATAGCTCTGTAATATTTTTGGACAGAGCAAAGAGCAAAGGCTATATTTGCACTGAATATTTTTGGCAGTTCATTCCTGGATAGGATTTTTTTCACCAAGCATTTACGGGCCACAAAGCAAAAACCCTCTCTCCCATGCACTGGATAGAACCCAGCACAGCATGAAATCATAGCCAAGGTTTGCTTCTCAGCCAAAAGAAAGGAGCACAGGAACCAGCTGAAGGTGTGCAACCCCCAGGACAAACCAAAATTGCTGCTTTGCCTCTTTGGCCTTGCGTTCTCAGCCCTGCCCGGTCCCCCAGATGCACCCTGGCAGATGACCCACACCAGTCTATGTTTAGCTCTTGTTCTTCCTTGCAGAGCATCCACCTGTCCTTTTTACGCACGGTCCCACCATACTCTCACCAGGCCAACGTCTGGTTTGAGATGATGAGAGTCTTCAACTGGAATCACGTCATTCTGATAGTCAGCGACGACCACGAAGGTCGTGCTGCACAAAAGAAGCTGGAGACCCTCTTGGAGGAGAGAGAGTCCAAGGTCAGTTCCTGAACATTGTCTTGTAGCTTTGTTTAAGCAACAACAACAAAACTAGAAGTCTCGGGCTGTTGTATGTATGTAGATTTCTGTATGTAAAACACCTTTTCTTTCCATTGTAACATGGCTAACATGCTTAAAGCATCAACAGTGTCTGACTAGTACCTGACAGAACTTTGTACTTTATTCATTTCACTTGCTTTGCCATGGTCAAAATCTCCTACATGTAAATCAACTACAAAATGAAGGGAAGGATAACCTGGAGCTCTGCAAATGCCTCGCCCAAGAGTCCCACCTAAGGAGAGGACCAGTCACTCAGCTTAGGGAAGCATCTGCCCCACTTACAGCCACCCAGGGGCCCACCCAGACCCAGTAGTGCCAAACCAACCCAGAAAGCAGCTTCTGAATTGGCTAACTGGAGCTCACCTTAGTGGCTTAGGAGGGGCAAGGGCGGCTGGCATGTTGATGCACAGAGGTGTAACACACCCGCTCTGTGCAGCTGTCAGCTCCGAGGTGTTAGGCTGATGCCCCCGTTCCCATCTCCATTGAAGCACATGCTAAATGCCGCTTTCCTGGCACCTCGTGCTGTCACCAGTGTGGCTGAGGCTGGTAGGAGCAGCTTTACCGAGGAGGTGCGCGGCATCTGCACACAGGGAAGCAGGGAGGGAGGCAGGGGAGGTCCCTGAGCCTGACAGAAATTTGGCAGGACAGCCACAGACCTGCTGCCATTGAGTAACGGGACCGAGCAAGCATTCAGGCCAAGCAGAGGAGGACAACACAGGGAGCTGGTTGGCTACAGCGGCTCAAAGGCAGACACCTACCTGGAGAGCAAGGAGCCTCCTGCTCCGTAGAGCAAAGTCCCAACGCACCCTCTTGCTCTGGGCAGTACTAGGTCCTCTAGGGGAACAGAGCCCGAGCCCACTGCTGGGTCTGCAGCAGTGCATCCCTTCCTGCTCCCTCCTGGCTCATGACCACAATCTGATCTTCACCAGCCCCAGCCGTGGCCTCTGGACATTTGGTAGTTGACTGCTGAGATGTGCTCATAGGCATCTCTCCTGCTTGGAACTGGCATCTGAGATGCAACCAGCCAGAGCAGCCTGCTGTTGCTCTTCCTCATCTCTTGTCAAGCCACCGAATGAAACACTGATGCAGAGATGTGGGCTGGCACAAACCGAGCAGACCAGCAGGCTTTTGGTTTTGGCACTGGACTCCAAGAAGTTCCACCCCCTGCTGCAGCCTGGGCCATCGTGAGGCTCTGGTGTGCCACTGACCATGCTGGGATCGTCCTGCCTCCAAAGGCATCCTTGTTGGGTCACGGCGGGACTGTATTCCTCCTCACAGCCTCTTTCCAGCACAGTGTCCCTCACCCAGGGAGCACTGTGCTTGTTCCTGCCGCCAGTCCATCATCCCTTATCTTTCATCTTTCGGTTTCCACCCTCTGTTTTCCTGCAGATCCTGTGCATCCTCTCTTGCTGATCCCTCTCACGCCTCCCCTCTGCTTGCTCTGTGCAATGCTCGTGGGCACAGGGTGTATTTTTCTTTGCTTGTCCATTGAACAAAAAAGCCATTGAGACCTTGGGTCTGAAAGGCAGGGGAGAGGGGATCTGTCCCCTCAGGTCTGTCCTGCATTTGAGCTGAATCTGACATCTCTTGGTGTCTCCTGGCAGCTGCGGGGCTACTCTGGATATGGGGTTTGTGCTCTGTGGTGGTAGGTCACGGCGTCTTTCCTTTGGGGTCTGCCACTAGCTCTTGGTTTTCTTTCCCTTGAGCTTGCTTTAGTCAAACTGGCTGGACTGGCTGGTCTGGAAGGTGATAGCTGCTCCCATCAGGGCTTTCCTCTCTTCCTCATTTCTTCTGCTAATTGCCCTTCTAATCACTACTGTGCCAATTCTTCATGCTGTGAGGGGGTGCCCTGGCCCTCTCCCCAACTTTCTCCAGGACATCCTGAGCCCTGGGGAGGCAGCAGGCAGGAGAGCTGCTCTTGACCTCTTCATGGCTTTGATCATAGCCCCTGAGGACCTGGGAGACCTGTAGTGAGTGAGAGGCTCACCTGGCCCTAGCACTGCTTGTCTCTGGGGTCTGCGCCAGCCCTGGCTGTTCCTCAGGCGTGGATGTGTACTTCAAGCAAGTGCTTGGAGCCCAGCACTTGACCAGCCCAGCCCACCCCCACGTGTAAGCCTTGACTGAGTTGTCTGCAGTAACTCTTCACCGGGACTGCTGCTTGGTCCCCGTCTGAGCAGCACAGCTCTGCTGTGCCCACCAACCACCAGCACTGACTGGGCTCAGGGAGGTACCAGATGCTGTGAAATTCAGAGCTTGCCCAAGTCAGGGGTGGAAGGTCGCTGGTGTGCCAGCTCCCTTCTTCTGGGACAGTGGTGTTCATGCAAGTGGTACTTTTTAAGCGAATGCTGGAGAACCTGGTGGAAAGTGAATTTTGAATTTGTGGGTCCCTGAGTGAAACATGGGATGAGGAGCAGGGAAGTGTTGTGGGACCACATAGAACAAGTGGAAAGAGGGGAGACATTTCTGGTGATTGCAATAGGGATGGAGACAGGGAGAGGCAGAGGTGATCAGGTACCATCAGGTCCAGCTGTGGTGGACCCAAGACTCTGCTTCGCTTTGCTGACCAGCTTCAGTCTATGTGCCAGCACATCCCAGGCACATGAGGTCAACCGTGTCTGAAGGCTGCAGAATGGATGACCAAGTTTCCAGCTAAATTGATGGTGCCTGAGGGAAAGTGGCCAGTCTCTTCATTGGAGAGCATTCGTGCTGTCCTGCTGCTGCAGCTCTGCTCTCCTCTGAGGTTGTGTTCTTCCCACTCACCGCAAATGGAGCAGATTCGAAGAAGCAGTTGCAGAAAATCCCACTGTGGACACCATCAGAAGTGAAGGCAGAGCCGGGCTTGGAGCAGATTTTCATCCTCAGATTCTCTTCCTTGCAAGAACCCAACTTCTCAGATCAGTGAAAAGTCTGCCAGACTGTGCCCAAGGAGAAGAGAGGGCAGATCACACAGCTGCACAGATGGGACACCTGGCAGAGCACCTTGCCGAAGCCTGGCCCGAGAGCTCAGGAAGAAGCATGCAGTTTAGTCTGGAAAGTGAAACACAGAGGTTAAACCTGGCTGCCTGAGGAACAACCTGGGAAACGGAACCCTTGTGTTACGGGAGTGCAAAGGGTCGGGTTCCTGGCAGGAATCAGTTGCCATAAGATACTGCAAAATGGAGATGGAATAGAGCCGTGTCCTGCACCCCACACAGGCAGGTCAGGGATGCACAGCTGGGGTGGGAAGGGACCAACAAGAAGGGGTCAGACTGTCCCACCAAGGCTGCCTGGTGCTGCCCTGCAGGCCCCATCAGGCTGGCACTAGGAGGACGGCGGGGCTGCTCCCGGGGTGTTGTGTGGGGGTCTGTGTGTGCTGCTGGGGTCACAGCCCTGGGAGCTGGCACCATCAGCCCCCAGCATGCTGCTGGAGGAGAAGAACCTCCAGAAGCAGGTTTCATGCCCCTGGTCCCTGGGGGCCATGCAGCAGGAGCGGCTCAGGCAGGAGGCAGGGGAGAGGCAGGCTCCCTGCTCCGCTCCCCACGGGACCACCTGCACAGGGCGAGCACCCCAGCAGCCCCACAGGCACCCTGCCTCCAGCAGAGCCACCAGGTGCCCCCCAGCACCAGGTAAAAGCTGCAGTGTCATCCCATGATCACCATTGCTTCATACTGCCATGCTTTGAGCCAACACAGGACGTAGCAAGCTTTTTTCTTTCTCTTTTGGATGACAACAGAGCTCCAAAAAGCTGCTCCCTCCTTGCAGGAGGTGAGAAGTTCTGCTGAGGCTCCTCACATGCTGCAAACTCTCTTAGGGAGAACAGGAGTGTAATGGTAATAATAACGGTAGTGATGCTAATGCTTTGATAGTAACAGTTTGTGTTTATCCAGCAGTTTCCGTACACAACATTTTGTCCTTTACTTCCACAGTAGTTCCATGGAATTCCCACCACTTAGGCCCTTAGAGATGCAAAGATTGTTTCTGAGCTTAAGATAAAAATTTATTGCTGAAGAATTCCCCAGTCCCACAAGGGAAATGCAACTGCACCGCGACAGCTGTGGCACTCAGGCTTGCTCTAACCAGTACGGCTTTGCACCCTGACACTCCCGCGAGAGCTGAGGCACTCTCTCCTGATAGTGGTTTTTGCGAGCTCCAGCGTTATAGAGACCCTTTAGCAAACAGTGGAGGAGGAGGTGGATGTTGGATTGCTTTACTACACGTCATTTTCAACTGTTTATAATATTCTTCTGTGTCTACATATTTTCTCTGTGCACATTATTCATCAGAGTAAAAAAAGGAACTATGAAAACCTCGACCAACTTTCCTATGACAACAAGCGAGGACCCAAGGTATATATGCATGGAAATGCACGCCGCCCACCAACCTAACTAGCAAATGAAAAATAGCCACAGCCACCAGAAAAGATAAAAATAAAATAAAAAATAAAAATAAAAAAGAAAAAGAGAAAGAGAAAAAAGAAAAGAGAAAGAAAGAAAAAAAAAATAAAAATAAAAAAGATCCATGACTATGTTTCTTGGTAGCACGTTTTTATGTTGAGATAGTTTGGTTTGGACTTGAGAATGGAAGCCTAGCCAGCTGACCCTGGAAGGATTTCTTTTTGAGACATGCATGTGAACCAGTAATTAACTTGCAAGTTGTTTTTTTTTTTTTTTTTTTTGGAAAGTTGAACCAACCCCTTTTCCTCCCCAAAGGAAACGGTTCCTTGGTGTAAGTTGCTCACTTTTATTCCCAAAGGTTAACCCTGTGCAATATGTTTTTTTCATTTCCCATGTTTTTGAAAAACAACACTCGTTTGAGTTTTCAATTGCATTTCAAAGCCTTTTTCTCTTTCCTGTACAATGCACGCCTCTTTTTGGGTCTTGATTGACTTCAGTTTGCATGCACAGTGCAAAAAATAAAAATAAAAATAAAAATAAAACCAAAAAGCCAAAACTTTAAAAGAGAAAGGAAGGAAGGAAAGAAAGAAAAGAAAGAAAAGAAAAAAAAATGAAAAAGAAATGAAAAAGAAAAAGAAAAAAAAAATCTGTAACCAATTTTATTTAGCAGACTTTTGTGCAGTTTAATGAATTTTCTTGACCCTTTTCTAGATAGCATGGCTCTCACAAACAGTCCGTAGTCTCCTGCATTAACCAGCTTTGCTCACACTAACCACAGGCTGAGAAAGTGCTTCAGTTTGACCCTGGGACCAAAAATGTGACGTCATTGCTGCTGGAGGCTAAGGAGCTGGAGGCTCGTGTCATCATCCTCTCAGCCAGGTGAGGCCCACGCAGCCCTCCCTCCTCTCCCCTGCTCCAGATCCCCTGCTCCCCCTTGCAATGCTGCCCAGCCCTGGAGTCCGTGCAGCTCTGGGACACACTGCTCTTTTTGAGGAGCATGGGAGAAAATCCACGTGAAGCCCCACATCCCAGTTATTGCACAGGGTGCACTGCTATTCGGAGACCTTGCAGTCATGGTCATGGTGGAGGTGCCTGGATATCCTGCAAGGCACTGGCAGCTGTGGATGCAGCTTCAGTACCAGTGTATCCTGAGCCCCCTGTGAAGGTGTGGGCCCTGTTGGTTATAAATGGTGAGTGCTTGATGCAATGGGCCAGATTTTCTGGGTGCTGTAGGATTAGGTGATGCTGGGAGGGAGGTTCCCATTGCATCAAGCAATTACCCATTGCCCAGAAGAACCAGTGGCCAGAGGGGATCAGAAGAGGCTGCCTGGGGCGCCCAGGAGTGCAAGACAGGGTGAAGGGGGCCATCGGCACCTGGAGCCACAGTGCTGTTCCCTTCTTCTCATTGCAGCGAGGATGATGCGGCAACGGTGTACAGATCAGCAGCCATGCTCAATATGACGGGCTCCGGCTACGTGTGGCTGGTGGGGGAACGGGAGATCTCGGGCAATGCCCTGCGCTACGCCCCTGATGGTAGGCACCCACTGGAGGCACCCACCCCATGTTGGCCAGGCCTGCTGGAGGAGCCTGCCTGGGGCTGGGATGAGTGGTCCGGAGAAATGCGATGTCGTGGTGGTCCCGAGTGAGTGGTGGGTCCCACACAACACAATGATCACCCTTGCCCGCATGGGGTGGCAGCAGCCTGAGGGCCTTGGCCACACTGCCCTGCCCTACATCCAGCTGGCTGGGGCCTTGCAAGATGAACGTCACCTGGGAGAAAGGCTCGGTGTCCTTGTTGTCCCCTGTTCTGCTGTGGCACACAGGTTGGTGCCAGCCCAGCACCGCTGCAGCCACCTGCCCCTGCCCAGAGCTCAGACAGCCCCCCACTGAGGGGACCTCAGCCCCATAGCTGTGTGCTTGCCATCCGCAAGCCCTGCCTGTAGGAGCAACAGCGGTGCCCAGTGGGGCTGACCTGCTCCTCTGCTCATGGCAGGAGTCATCGGCTTGCAGCTCATCAATGGGAAGAACGAGTCAGCCCACATCAGCGATGCTGTCGCGGTGGTGGCCCAGGCTGTGCATGACCTGTTTGAAAAGGAGAACATCACCGACCCTCCGCGGGGCTGTGTGGGCAACACCAACATCTGGAAGACAGGGCCCCTTTTCAAGAGGTATTTGGGGAAGGGTGGGTTTCGCATCCCCAGGGGAAGGGTCCTGCTAGGGGAAGGAGCTCGAAAAGGTGGGAGCATGTGGAAAAGGTGCAGGAGGGCAGTACGGTCGCTTTGTGCAGAGCATCTGTCAGTACAGCATGTGGCACAGGACTGTTTGCACTCTCCTGCATGATGCAATGTGAGAGCTACATCTGTCCTAGAAGAGTAGCCAAGACACAGGCTCAGGCTCTGGCCCCAGTTTGTCTGGGCACCATCCTGGTGCCTGGCACTGGTTCAGTCCCTGCCACCCCATGCTGCCCTTGGCAATGCTGGGACAGCTGGGATCAGCTGGGGACAGCTCCCCAGAGGACAGCTCTGGGGACATGAAAGGATGGAACTTAATGTGGGTGGGGGAGGGGAGAAATGGGGTTTTCTGCCAAATCAGGGTAGGGGGAAGTGTCTGCCAGTGCTGCAGGCACGTTTCTTGCTGGATATTTCTGGGCTGCTGGCAAGGCTTAGGGACAAAAGATCTCCATGCATGGGGCAGGCTGCTCTCTGCTGTAGCAAACCCTGGTGCCATGTTTTCGGGTAGCGTGGTCTCAGCAGACCAGGGCATGTGGTGCAGGATCAGAGCACGTATGTGTTGATCTCGCTGCTGTGGATGGTGTGATGGGTAGATGCTGCATGCGGTCCCCAGGACCTGATTTTTTTCTGCATGGTGTTTTGTGCTGCATCTCTGCAGGCGGGATCTTGCTAAGGCAGCAGTTCCCTCCCCGTGAGGGAGGGTAGCCTGGCCCTTGTTTCTGCAGTGGGGTCCTTTGCTGGGGGTTGCTCCCTGCAGACATAATCGCGGTGTCCTGCAGAATGCTCCTTCTGCACGCCTGGGTCCTGTTGAGCATGGGACCTGCAGAGTGTGAAGCTTTCTTTAGAAAAGCAGGGACACAATCTTTGGCACGAGCCATGTGATGTTCTCTGTGGTGCACTACAAGGGGCTCAGTCCATTCTGTGTTTTCTCTGTCATCTTTCAAGGGCTCAGAGAGGTTGGTTCTCCCTTTGGTGGCGTATGTGCATGCTGGGGTGTTACTCAGGTTGTTGTGATGGGCTGCTGCTGGGCAGAAGCAGCAGGAACTGTGGCATGGATGCAACTCCCAAGAGACCCCCAGAGTCTCCTTGGGTGCTGTGGTATAGAAGTATGGGCCAAGATATTCCACTGGGGACTGGGACTGATCTGACGGAAAAGAGGGGACAATGCCAGCAGGTAGGGTAGTGCAGCATTTGGGAAATGTGGCTCCTCAGACTGCATCCACCAGGAGCAGATGCCCACCAAGCTATGAACCAGCCATAGGTGGCCTTGATTGGACTTCTGTAGGGTAATGGGCATACGGGTCATACCAGGCAACTGAGAAAGCATTTGCCTTCCGAACCCTTGTTAGATCTCCCAGTGGCCACCGCAGGTTTTCTGTGTTGGCCCCACTGTGTTTCTCTTCACAGGGTGTTAATGTCCTCCAAGTACTCAGAGGGTGTCACCGGCCGGGTAGAATTCAATGAGGATGGGGACAGGAAGTTTGCCAACTACAGCATCATGAACCTGCAGAACCGCAAACTGGTCCAGGTCGGGATTTACAACGGCAGCCACGTACGTACAGCCCTGGGCAGCCTGAGCGGGAGGGGGCTGCTGGTGTGTCCGCCCACAGCCTCACGTCTGTCTCCTTCCTCGGGGTGATCACAGGTCTTGACCAATGACCGGAAGATTATCTGGCCAGGGGGAGAAACTGAGAAACCTCAAGGCTATCAGATGTCGACCAAATTGAAGGTAACAGCACATGGCAGCAGGGGCTGTGACTTCGTCCACCTCCCACTTCTGCTGCTGCCCCTGCAGCTTCCAGCACCTGCCGTCTCAGAGCGGTTACAGCAGAGCAACTCCAACAAGGTGCTGGAGGGTGCTCGGAGCTGCAGCACAGCTTCCAGCTGGGGACAAACCACAAGGGTAGAACCCTTGGTTTGGAAGGAGACAGATGGAAAGGGGATATGAGAAAGTGTCAGAGAAGGGACAGAGGGGAAGGTGGTCACTGTTCCTCATGGCTTGGGAGCCAGAAGGCACCCAGCACAGGTTTGCAGCCAATACAAGGATGGGTTCCTTTGACGTGGTTCAGTTTCTGGAGCCCTTTGCTGCTGGACAATGCAGAGGGCAGAAGAAAATGTGTTCAAAAGGAGGTTAAACAAGCTAATGCAGGGTGGGTGGGCTGAGAGCTGCAGTGCTGGGCTCAGGAAATCCCTAAACAGCTGATGGCCAGAAGCAGGAGGTAACACTGGGAGAAGGTCCCTCTCCCCACCTGGGAGGAGATAGCTCTGGAGTGGGATGGAGACAAGAACTCTTGTGCTTCCCCTGCAGATTGTGACGATCCACCAAGAGCCCTTTGTGTATGTGAAGCCCACGCAAGCAGATGGGACGTGCAGGGAAGAGTTCACCATCAATGGTGACCCTGTCAAAAAGGTCTTCTGCACGGGGCCCAATGAGACCATCCCAGGTAACTCCTTCAGCAGGGAGTGCAGAGGCCTCTCCAGCCCACACGGCCTGTGCTGTGACCCCAGCAGATGACTTTTCCTTTGTCTCACTTCTGTGTGGGCTCCAAGGCTTGCACCCTATGTTTGTGTCTCCTGACAAACCCCCACTCCCTTTGCCTTGATCTGAAGCAGAAGCACCAAGCAAGAGCCCCAAGGCACCCACTGTACTGGTGTTAACACCAGTCTCAAACCATTGTGCTGGGGAAAGCCTGCTTCAGGATTAGGAGTGAGCACCTGGTGGGGGGTGTGAGCTGTGCAGCAGTGCTGGGCCTGCCCCAATCCCCATGAGGTGCATCCCCTTGGCCCATCACAATGTCCTCTGCACAGCTCCCCTCAGCCCCAAGCCGTGTCCAGGCTGTGTTCAACCCAACAGGGATGTGTTGGCTTCCTCCCGGGCACCCAGCCCCCTCCATCCCCTGCTGCGGGTCAGCAGCACTCAGCCCACCTCCCTGCAGCTTGGAGCCCCGCTGTCCCCACCCCGCCTCCTCCCACGCTGCTCCTTCCTTCACACCCCGGGCGATGGAGGCGGTGGGAAAGGTGCCCCAGGCAGGCAGCACTATGTAACACGGTGGCACCTCACATGACAACAAAGCCGTGCAAGTGGCCACTCTCCGCTGGGGACAAGCGTGGGTGCTGCAGGGGATCCCTGGCAGAGGGCTGCCTCCACTCATCCCCCCTTTCCTCTTGCCCACAGGCCGCCCCACCGTGGCACTGTGTTGTTACGGCTTCTGCATTGACCTGCTCATCCGCCTGGCGGGGGTGATGAACTTCACCTACGAGGTTCACCTGGTGGCTGATGGTAAATTTGGTACCCAAGAGCGGGTGAGTCTGGGCAGCCTCGGGTACCTCTTTGCCCGTATCTTGTGTCATTTGGGCAGAGCTGGCTGGTGGGGTGGGTGCTGGGGTGAGGGGCTGACCCCACGCTGGCTCTGCGGCAGGTGAACAACAGCAACAAGAAGGAGTGGAACGGGATGATGGGCGAGCTGCTGAGCGGGCAGGCGGACATGATTGTGGCTCCCCTCACCATCAACAACGAGCGGGCACAGTACATCGAGTTCTCCAAGCCCTTCAAGTACCAGGGTCTGACCATCCTTGTGAAGAAGGTATGGGCTGGGCTCAGTGGGCTGGCGTTAGGAGATTCTGGGTGGGCAGGGCATGGGCTCGGTGGGTGCCAACACTGGTCTTCTTTCTTCCTTGTGCTAGGAAATCCCCCGCAGCACGCTGGACTCATTCATGCAGCCCTTCCAGAGCACGCTTTGGCTGCTGGTGGGGCTGTCTGTGCATGTGGTGGCGGTGATGTTGTACCTCTTAGACCGATTCAGGTGAGTGCACTGTCGGCCACCCACGGGTGGGTCACCGAGGGCAGCAGGGGACAGGGAGGGGTCTCCCAGGTCTCTCTGTGGAGTTGTACCAGCGTGAGGCAGGCAGGGCTGCAGGTCGGCTGTGTCAGGGACACAAGGGCTGTGCAGCCAGGCAGGGAGGCAGGGTGAAGGGCTGCCTGGGGCAGAGCGCGGTCTGTAAGGTCAGTGCTGGAGGGCTCCCAGGGCATGGGGAAGAGCCTAGAGAACCAGGATAAGGGACTTCAGAGGAGTTCTTTGTCTTGTTTTCCAGCCCATTTGGCCGCTTCAAAGTGAACAGTGAGGAGGAGGAGGAAGATGCCCTGACACTCTCCTCAGCCATGTGGTTCTCCTGGGGAGTCCTGCTGAACTCCGGCATCGGAGAAGGTGCGCCGAGGCAGGCAGCCATCCTGCCCTGTGCTGCAGCCCTGGCAGGGACCTGGGGGACACTGGGTTGGGGAAGAGCCCATGCCCCCTCCCACATCCTTCTGTCTGTGCCTTGCCTGTGCCTGTGCCCTCATCCCCCCCCAAGCCTTCCCTGAAGGGGGATTTGGTGATGCTGGGGTGACATGCTCATGGCACTGCTCATACAGACAGTCCTGCCACCCCTCACCCTCAGTGATGGGAAGCCCTGCCTGGGCTGCTTCTCTTTCCTGGGGTTATTCCTCCATCAGGGTGCAATGCATCCTGCACAGGAGCTGGGTTTTTCTTGGTTTAGGCAATCACAGCTGTTGAACAGGGCACATCTGCAGCTGTCATCTGCCTTGTATGGCGTGTGCACAGCTTTGGTGACAAAATCAAGCCCTTGTTGTGCCAGTCTGAGCTCTCCTCTCTCCCTCCAGGTGCTCCCCGGAGTTTCTCTGCCCGTATTCTTGGCATGGTGTGGGCTGGCTTTGCTATGATTATTGTGGCTTCCTACACTGCCAACCTGGCTGCCTTCCTGGTGTTGGACCGACCTGAGGAGAGAATTACAGGCATCAACGACCCCCGGGTAATGACCCCGTGCTTCATTTCCCCTTCTCTGCCCACCTCTGGGAAGAGACGCAGATGCCTGCAGTAGGCACCTCCTGGTCCCTATAATGTGGCTGGCAGCACCCGGGTCCTGCTTAATGTGTCTGTGGGGCTGTGCCCCTGCAGTGTGTGGGGATGGGCAGACACAGGCAGGGATCAACAGGGAAAAATGTTGTCCAGAAGCAGCATGAGCCCAGCCAAACTGCCTGGCAGTTCCTGGAGAGCGTGCACTAACCGACGAGGAAACAATTCATTATGGATGAGTTATAGCTAATGAAAATGTCCCTGCGGTGCAGTCAATACTCTCAGCAGATACCAGCATGCTTCATACCCATTTCCTACTCTGGCAAGGACACAGCCACAGCCTATCAATCTGGGCAAGCAGGAATGCACCCCACAGAAGTGTCAAACCACAGCATCCCGTGCCCTCTGCATTTACTGCCCATAGCACTGTCAGCCCCATGGCATCTGTGAGCCTCCTGCATCTTCAGCACAGTGGTATCCCTGTCCCATAGCATCCCCTGCCCACCACTGTGGTGTCAGAGCATCCCTAGCCCCACAGCATCCTGAGCCCCACAGCATCCACTGCCCCATGGCACCTTCAGCTCCACTGAGGAGATCAAGGTGTTACCTGAGAAACAGGTCCCTGCAGGGCATGGAAAATCAGGAAACACAACTCTGGGGGTGAGCTGGTTTCATTGATGTAGGACAGAAGAAATAGAAGCCCTGCCCTTGCCTTTCAGCTGCGCAACCCCTCCGATAAATTCATTTATGCCACGGTGAAGCAGAGCTCAGTGGACATCTACTTCCGACGGCAGGTGGAGCTGAGCACCATGTACCGGCACATGGAGAAGCACAACTACGAGAGCGCTGCTGAAGCCATCCAGGCTGTGCGGGACAAGTGAGTGGGACCAGCTCCCCACCTGGCCGTGCTGGGGAAGGCCTGGGGGCAGGGGCTGGGGGAAGTGAGCAGGGCTGGTGCAAGCCCCAGGGGAGCTGCTGCTGAAGTGTGGCTGGGTGAGAGTTGTGCAGACCCAGCATGTGCCAGGTCTCTGGGTGGAGGGCACAAGGGCTATGTGGGGAGAGGTGTGTTCAGTGCCCTGGCCCTGGCCTCCCTTTCTGGCCTCTGTGCCAGACTGGGTGGCTTCAAACTTTGTTTCAACCCCTCATGCTCCTCATAAATATTTCCTATCCTTTGCCAGGAGTGGGATGCTGATCCCCATGCACAGGGCTTGAGTTAGGGCTGGGAGCCCCCTTGCTGCTCCCACGGTGGCTGCAGACAAGGTGGGCTGCCCGCCCTTACCTGTGTTACACCTCTCTTGGTGTCCAGCAAGCTCCATGCCTTCATCTGGGACTCGGCGGTCCTGGAGTTTGAAGCCTCCCAGAAGTGCGACCTGGTGACGACGGGGGAGCTTTTCTTCCGCTCCGGCTTTGGGATTGGGATGCGCAAGGACAGCCCGTGGAAGCAGAATGTCTCCCTGGCCATCCTCAAGTCTGTACACAGCTGTCAGCCCCCAAACTCTGCATGTGCTAGCACGCAAGTAGCCCCACGCCAGGCAGTGCCACCCCCCACTGTGGGGACACCTCCCTCTGAGCTCAGCCAGGCCAACAGCACTGTGCTGCGTGGCTCCATCTCCCCAGGGTTATTCTCTCCACTCTATTCCTGTTAGGCAGAGATGCTTCAGGTTCCCTCCTGACTCCAAGTAAGGCTCTTATATCAGCGTTAGCCTGCAGTATGGAGTGCCACAAAGCATCTGGTATCACAGATAAAAAGGGATTTCTCTGTGTTGGTTTGGAAATGCCACATTCATTGCAGAGAGTGGAATGTGGTGATGGAGGAAAGGCAGCTGGGAACTAGCTGTGGAGGGAGGGGAAGAAGCAAGATTAATTGTAGAGGGTCAGGAGTCAGTGGGGTCCTGGCCAGAAACCACCTGCATGATCCAGGGTAACCTAGGGAGGCCCTGGACCCCACCTGTGGGGCAGCTGTGCCAAAGAGCTGGGTGGCAGCAGGACGGGTGGGATTTGGGGCTGCAGAGCCTGGAGAGGCACCAGGAGCCCTTGGGGCCCTTCTGGGACAGTATGGGGAGGCCCAGGGCTGCAGATGGCCCAGGATGGCAGTGAGGTGTGGGGATGTGCCGGGAAAAGGAGGCAGGGATGTGCAGGGTCCCCGTGGTGGACATGTGCCCTTTTCCCCTTCCCCATCCCCGTGCGGTAGCACTGCGTGGGTCCAGCCCTCGCAGCAGGGATCTGCCCCCTGGTACCAAAGCTGTACATGTGCACGTGTGCACATCCATGCACCCTGCCAGGCATACACGCACCAGTGCACACACAGCACCCGTAGACGTACCTGTAGGCAGTGGCCAAGGGCAGAGCCCGAGGATGGTGGGCTGCAGAGAGCACAGCCAGCCCCTGTGTCCCAGCTGCCTGTGCCTGGTCTCCTGTGACCGTCCTGTCTCCTTGTGCTTTCAGGTCCCATGAGAACGGCTTCATGGAGGATTTGGACAAGACTTGGGTGAGGTATCAGGAGTGTGATTCCCGTAGCAATGCCCCAGCAACACTCACCTTTGAAAATATGGCAGGTTTGTTCTGCAAACCTCTTTCTTCCTCTTCGCTGGGTAGCCTGCTTTCGCTCAAGACATTCTCCTCTCCTGACCTCTCCTCCCAGGCCAAAGCTCTGCTTCTTCTGGGTTTGTGCTTTCCTAGCGCTGGGAGGCTGCTGTGGTGGGTTCCCACCCCACCTTGTCTGAAACAGCTCCGCGAAGCTTCCTCCACCTTCCCTGGGGTGGCTTCCTCATCGGCAGGGGCAGCTGCCATGCCCATCACTCCTGTCCCTCCACTCTGGCCCAGCCACAGCTGTCGGGGTGCAATTGGTGCAGAAGGAGGGGGGTAGCATCCTGGGAAGGGGCAAGCGGCACAGGGGTGAGCAGAAACCCTGCTGCAGGAGGGAGCTGGCACAGGGCAGCCCCGAGGAGAGAGTGCTGGTTCTGGGCAGGGGCAGAGGGCAGGGGGATGATGACTGATGCAGTGTTTTTTTCTCCTTGGCCCCTCTTTGCAAAGATTGATTTCTCCCAGGTGGGTTCTCTTCCCCCAGTCAGTGTGGCAACGCAGGGTTATGGGTGTCCAAGGGGACCCCATGCATGCTGGCATCAGCGAGGATGAGGTGGATCCATTTGTTCCATTCCTGGGGATGCAAGGCACTGTGCCACCTCCCCATCCCCAAGTACCAGCCCCGAGGGTCACAGCCTGCTGTGGACAGCGTAGAAGAGCTCAGCACATGCTGTGCTTCCCCATGCACTAAACAGCAGCACCAGAGCTCGGTCTTTCTGCTGCAAACAGCCCTGGGAACAGGGTCTGCCCTGGTGCATGGTGAAGGACCCAGCACCCCAGGCCTGCCCTGAGCTTCCCTGCAGTAGCACCGGTGCCCAGCCAAGAGGAGCTCACACGGATGCCCCGAACTCATCACCTCCCTGCCTGTCACCATGGGTGCCCCTCTGGGACTGTGGGGGGGTGGCAGGGGCCGGGGGGCCAGGGCTGGCCAATGCTGCTGGTGCTGAGCGTGAAGCAGAGGAAATGAAGTGTCGTGGTGCGATTCCCACTGCCCCCTGTAACTTTCCTGCTTATTTCAGGTGTGTTTATGCTGGTGGCTGGAGGTATTGTTGCCGGGATATTTTTAATATTCATAGAAATAGCTTACAAAAGGCATAAGGACGCGCGGAGGAAGCAGATGCAGCTGGCGTTTGCGGCCGTTAATGTGTGGAGGAAAAACCTGCAGGTAGGACAAACCGTTTTTAGAGCAAATCTCCAACAGGTGCGTTTTCCACTCCTTCACCAAATCAGTGAATGCTGAGCTGTGGATTAGCATGCCCCCCCCATCCCCCTCCCCGCACCCAGTGACTCTACCAGGCATTACAGCACTGCTAGCGAGCTGTAGGGCCCTGCTTGTCCCCAGGGCCACCCCTGGCCATTGCCACCTCCCATGTGAGGTGTCATGCCCAGCTCTGTCCTGGAGAGAGACCTGGCCTAAATGCTTTGGTTTGTTCTTGGTGGTGCTGGGGACAGGGACCTTGCTCTGCTGGGGACCATGTGCCAGAGCCACATCTTGTCACAGCTGAACCAGTGGTGCCAGCAGCAACTTTTGTAGGCTCTCTGATCTGCTCCAGCCACGCTCACCAGCAGAGGAGGGGAGGGTTCACATGCAGCCACCAAACATCCCTGCCCCGTGGTCCTGACCATCCTTGCCCCATGGTCCTGAGCAGCCCTGCCCCCATGGTCCTGAGCAGCCCTGCCCCAAAGCTCCCCAGCACCCCTGTCCTGCAGTCCCATGGAGAATTGCTCCAGGTTTCTCAATGGTTTCCAGTGCCTCCCCCTCCTGCCTCCCCCCAGGGCTGTGGTTCTCCTACCACACCCCAGCCGGTTCCATAAGAGGCGTTGCGTGCTCTTGTCACTTGGGGATAAGGACATCTCCCCCCAGCATCTCCCATCCCTGAAGCACCCCGGGTGAGGGGAGCACAGGAGGGCGGTGGTACCCGATGGTGACACAGCCCCAGGCACGTCCCTGAGCCTCCCCCCACCCTCGCCACGCTGTGCCCTCCCAGCTCAGGGACCGCCTGGGTGCTCTCTGCAAACCGTCTGGGCTGCGTCCCACCCTTGGGGAAGCAAACCGGCACTCAGAGAGCCAGGCATCCGCCAGGGGACTCAGGGACACTGCTGCTTGCAGGGCCACTGCCCAAGGGACAGAGCCCCCTGACGATGGCGGGGTCGCTGGCCGAGCACAGTGGCGTCCCCGTGGAGTGGCGGCGGCATGGGGGGTGCTTGGGGGACACCACCTTCCGAGAGCAGCGAGGGGAACACGAGGCCGGGCTGCTACATCCTGAGAGCTCGCTGGGTTCAGTTCACTGATACGAGTTTTGGAAAAGCCATTTCTTCTTTTTTTATTATTTATTATTATTATTATTTTCCTTTGCTTCCAAAAAGCAGCAGCACCGACGGGGTTAAGGCTGCTGGGACAGAGCACACTAGTCGCACTGCCATTTTTCACTTGCCAACCTTCTAGAAAATACTGCACTGGGTCCTTGGGCAGAATCTGTGGGACTGTGAGCAAAGCATGCTGCCCTGTGGGGATAAACAGCCTCATGGTAAAGAGCCGTTTGACATTGTAAGACTTTTCCACAGGAGGAAACGTCAGAGCACTAGTATCTGGTACATTGCTAGAAGGTAGGCAAGTGGAAAGATTTATTTGTTAAAACAAACAAACAAAAATAATGGTTTTTGGGATCACAGTTTTGCCATGGCTATTTCCTGAGATGCCATGGAAGAAAAAAAGACATTTCATTCCATTCATCTTGCTTTCCTTTCCGTTTGTGCATGTCCGCAAAAGAGAGAACTGAGAAGGAGGAGCAAATGTATCCCCGAGCATGCTCTACGCACCAGCGGGATACATTTTGGTTACCCCCGTGCGGTAGCAGAGCCAGACCTGGTCACTCCGTCCCCCGTCGGCAAGGTCACACTCATTGGCACGAAAGCAATTGGGGAGGAATCGTTGTCAGCGCCCGCCGCCGAGCGCGGCCGGTCCCCACGGCTCGCTGCCCCCGCACCGTGGCGGCTGGTGCTCCCAGCCTGCGCCAACCAGGTCCGACTCGCTAACACCAATGGCTACATTTTTCAGTTCTGTTTCTCTTTGAGTTCATCCCAACCCTGATGACATCATAGCGCTAATGCTTTGCTTCCTCCCTTTCTTTTCCTTTTATTTTTGTTTTATTTTCTTTTCTTTTTCTTCCAGTTTCCTTTTTTTTAAAAAAATGGTTTTACTTTGGAAAAAAACACACACACACACACACACACACACACAAAAAAAAAAAAAAAAAAAAAAAAAACACCAACAACCATGTTCGGCTTTGCACAAATGCGTCATTTAAATTTCGGAATACCTTTTTTACAGAGTATTCATACAATGACTTCTCTTTCAATGCAGTCCTCTCTCTCTCTTGTGGCACTAGGATTCAGCCTCAGAAAAGGCCCTGAGCAATTTTTTATTAGTGGTAGGTGCAGCATCTCACCTCTCGGTCTAGGCAGGCTGGCAGTGGAAGCAAGGGGCAGGGCCAGGCAGAGCACCCCCAGGTGCTCCCGAGGAAGCAAGGTCAGCGCTGCAGGCGGCCGGCAGACACCCAGGAGACGCAGGGCTGCTCCCCAGAGGGGTTCCAGCACTCCCGACGCAAGGCCGGCCCCGTAGCCATAGCAGTGTGGAGGCCGCACTGTGCCTGCGGGTCACAGAGGCCCTTGGAGGACTGGGAGTGACATCTCCAGTAGCTTTCTCACCCAAATGAAGGACATGACACGGGGCAGTATTCAAGTAGATTTAGCATTTCCAACAGCACACTAGAGATCTAATCGCTTATACATATTCATTTTAGGATAGAAAAAGTGGTAGAGCAGAACCTGACCCTAAAAAGAAAGCCACTTTTAGGTCCATCACCTCCACCCTGGCCTCCAGCTTCAAGAGACGTAGGTCCTCCAAGGATACGGTAAGAGGAAGAAGAACAATTCTGCCCTCTCTCTTTCTCTCTCTTTCTCTCTTCTGCCATCCCATCGACTGCCACACACCCATCCCGAAGCTGCCAGTGTACATGCATAGCTCATGTTCGTCACCAGTCAGTCAGTCAGTCAGTCAGTCATCCCGTGTTCCTGAAAGGATGCTGGGATCCTGGAGGGCAGGCAGGAGGTGCTTTGGAGTCCTGTGATGATTTGGGAGATGCAACCGAGTTTTTGTTTTGTTTCTGTTTTCTTTTTGCCTGGATGATTTCTGATGTTCCTCTCTGTGCTTTGCTCACCGTACTGGTGCTGACCTCTTGAAACCGATGACATTTTTATTTTCTTTTTCTGTTCCTGAGTGTTCCTGTACCTGTTTGTCATTGTATGCCTAAAAACAATCACTCCAATTTAATTTGGGCACTGTGTCACCTCACCGAGAGCCATACGTGTCACATTCTCTACATGTGATTTTTGTTTGTGACTTAGCATTCGGGACGTAGCCCTCGGCACAGGAGGGACAGCTCTCTCTGGTTATCGTCAGCAGTGAAGCCTCTCTAGAAAAGAGGCACTATGGCTTGAAAGAGGAGGTTGTTAAAGACCCAGCCTGGTTCAAACCTGGGCTTTCCACCCCGCAGTATCGCTGCTTGCATGTAACCAGAGAACATTTCCAAATAGCTGCCCCTAAAGCCAGCCGTTTCCCCATGTGCAAATGTGTCTGCTCGTGCTGGAGCTTCGGACACGCCAGTGTCAGGGTGGGCTGTTGGTCTGTCGGACTGAGCCGGTGTCCCTCTGCATGTTGCCGTCTGTCGTACGACACTCTGCACTGTGGCTACTCTGTTGTCTCGTGTGGACGCGGGCGCTGTGCTGCCCGAACCTCTTGCAGCGGGCTCCCCGCCGCAGGCGCGATGCACGGCGGGGACGGGGGGACATGGCGGGGCGGCCCGTCCCTGGCTGTAGGCTCGTGGGGGGGAGCGGCGTGCGATGTCGCAGGGGGTCTCCAGCCACAGCGCTTCATGGAGGCGGCTGCGTTTGGCACCAGGGCAGGCTCCCTCCCCGGCACCCCTGGGATGCAGCCCCAGGGACAGCTGAGCCCTCCACTGGGCTTGGCTGCCACCGTCTCGCACAAAGTGCTCCCCTGGCTGACATGGGGTGTCCCACATTCTCCTCACTTGTCCCTGTGCCCACTGGGGAGGACAAGCATCCCTGTCACCTCCCACACTGCCCCCTGAACCACCTTGTCCTGGTGGTGCCCCAACATCTCAGCTGCCCCCGCCCCACTGCCCCAGGGACCAGACCCCTGAGCTTGGGGGAGGCTTGGATGAGGGTCTGCGTGGCCAGACCCCGACCAGGGGAGAGGAGGAGAGGCGGGGTGGGTGGTGTGGCGAGGAGAAGGTGGGGAATGAGAAGAATCATGAGGGACTGGTGGGGAGAAAAAACTGCAGGGAGAGCTCTCAGGGGAACCCTCAGCCTGGCAGGAGTAGACCCCATGTTTTGTCTCCAAGGTTTATCAAAGAGAGGGGAGCTGACCTGGGAGAGTAGAAGCATCACAGTGAAGTGGGCACCAGAGGAGACACATGCCCACCACAGGCATGTGAGCAATGCCAGGAGAGGGGACCCCATGGCTGTGACCATGCCCTCTCCTGGGTGCCTGCCCATTCTCCCAGGAGCAATGGGGCACTCCAATACCACCTCCAACACCCTGCTCCCTCCCCAGGGATGCATCCTGGGTCTGATCCTGCTTCATGGTGCAGCATCCATGGCCTCATGCCACCCTACCACCCAGGGCTACAAGCTGGCCAGGTCCAGGGACCATCTTCACCAGAGGCTCCAGAAGATGGCATCCCACTCTGGTGGCAGCTGCAGCTGTGGGGCAGCGATGGGCAATGATACCCCACTGTCTAGGAGCCTGTTGCAGTCTTCTGCATGCCATGGGGAGACATGGCTGGGCCCCGGCATGTGTTCTGAAGGGGGGACAGGCTAGTTGGGTCAAGAACGGGCCATCAGGACCAAGATCCAAGCCAACAGGGCCAAGACTGAGGCTAGCAGATCCAAGACCTGGCTATTGCAGGAAGTCCACAGTGGAGCAAACTTTGTGGCGATGTCGGGCAGGCCTGCTGGTTGCTCCATAGGGTGAGCGACCAGCGGAAGGGTGCTGTTACCAGTTCACATCACAGCCTGCCTTTTGGTGCCCCAGCTTCAATGCAGCAGCCCTGGCTCAGAGACCCCAATGCCCTCCTGCTGTGGAAGGCCCCATGAGTACGTAGCATGCGGGGACACATTGCCTGGGGTCTTTGTAAAGGCAAGAAAGCAGTGAGGTGCTCTGTTTTGTGATGCTTGGCAGAGCCGCGGGCCCACACCAGGTCTCAGTTGGGCAAGGCTTGAGAGCCCATGGGGCTGGAAGGCCAGGCTGACCCCAGCCCCATGGGCTCTCCTGGCTAGCAAGCAAAAGATGCAAACCTGGTGGCCTTGCTTCTTCCCT
Source organism: Oxyura jamaicensis (assembly GCF_011077185.1). Taxonomy (NCBI): domain Eukaryota; kingdom Metazoa; phylum Chordata; class Aves; order Anseriformes; family Anatidae; genus Oxyura; species Oxyura jamaicensis. Next base: position 950,451 of record NC_048909.1, on the reverse strand, counting down.
TTTCGTTGTCGGGAGTTTTAAAAATGGATTCTGCTCTGCAGCCCTGCAGAATGGTCCCTCAGGAGTGCCAGAGAGACAGGCTGGCACCATGGAGCCAAGACAGCCCTGGGAAGCTGCCACCCCACTCTGAACGTCCTAGCGCCCACCATCACCCGAGCTGCACAGCCTCTCCGCGGCACATCATCCCCACCGCCCCAGGAGGAGATGCATGTGTTCCCCATAGGCAGCTCCTGCAACTCGAATAGCACTCGCAGAGCTGACGTACTGCCATCCATCGCAGCCACCCACGCTACTGCAACCCCACAGAAGCCATGTGAGACGCATAAACCACACAGACACCTTCCGAGCCGGCACATTTCGTACAGACACGTAACGAGACGCACAGATCCCTTAGCCCCCACTGCAGACGTCATCAGCCCCCGCAGCCCCACTGCCAGCCCGCGGGCCCCCAGACACAGCACGACACGTGTCCCACGTCACCGCCAAGCAAGGGCCCTGCCAGCGTGGGGACAATGCCAAAGCTGGTCGAGAATCAAGGGGGTTCATGGAAAAGGTCACATTTTCAGTGAAAGATCAGCCATTCCAAAACCAAGTGCTTTTTGGCTGAAAAAGAACCTAGTTTTTGGCCCCAAACGAACAAATGTAGGCCAAAGACAACTATATATTTTTTTTTAAAAGGAAAGTTGACATTTTCTACAGCAAGATTGCATTTAGCTGGAATCCTAATATTAATTGAAAAAAAAAAAAAAAAAAAAAAAAAAAAAAAAAAAAAACTTGTCTTTATACAAGAAAATCTTTCAAAATTCTTTCAGAAAATCACCAGCCAGGGACTACCATGCGAGCCCAGATTAGGTTGAAGTCATTTTTAAAGACATATTAAGTTCTTGTCTATATTTTCTTCCTGGTGTCATTTAAAGTTTTTGGTGCCTTCACTTCACTTCCATACCTTAACATGTTTGAGTCTCTTCTACAGTTAATATTGATTAATTTCTTGGCTTTATAATGTTTGGTTTGGGGATAATTGCACCATCCCTGTAACATCATTTACCCTAAATTACTGATATGTGCTTCTAGCATTAGTTCTACTTTAACATAGTTTTGATATGACAAATTTCTTGCTTTTTTTTTCTTTTTTCTTTTTTTTAATATTAAAAACTGCATGCATGAACTCTACACAAAAAAAAAAAAAAAAAAAAAAAAAAAAGTAAATGCGAATGTTACCCTGTGATAACTCTGTGATTGGAGGAGATATGCTTTCAAACCCAAAGCCATGCTCTTGTATTGCGATTTTCCTGGCCAGGCCCCCCAGATCACTTGGTGGTGTCAGGGACTCCCGGAGCTGTGCAGAGAGGCCAGAGCACCCCGCCCCCCCCTGCCAGAGCCCCCTTGCTGCCCCACGGCCACGTGCACCAAGACACACACACCCACACGCACACACAGCTTTTTTCCTGGTTGCGTCAGGCTGGTAGCGCAGGGTATTTAACAAAGGACCTTTTATTCTGCCCGTATGTGTTTTTTTTGTTGTTGTTGTTTTTTTTTTTACTTTTTTTTTCTTTTACTTTTTTCTCTGGAGCTCGTCCTTCAGCAGAGGCTGGCACCATCTCCTCTGGGTACCTGCCCAGCCTCTCCCCTCCTAGTCATCTCCTCCCCATGGGGCTCCAGCCCCATGCCGTGAGCTTTGCTGTGGCAGTCAGGATTTTGGCAAAGAGGGACGGCTGCACCCCTGTAGGAAGAGGCATGCTTTTAGTGGACCAGGAAAATGCCAGAAAAAGCTCCCCAGGGTGACAGAACAATTTGTCTGAGCAAAACCACCAGGAGATGGCCAAGGTTCTGCCACTCAGCGAAGCAATGAGGAATTTCATATAGGCTCCATTTTGGTAGTAGTTGGTCCCCTACACGAATGAGCAATCCCAAGAGGTGTTCCTTCAGCAGCAGCGTATCCCCACCACGTGAACTGCAGGAATGGGACTGTGCTGGCTCCAGCCCCTGCCAAGGTGCTGGGGACATTGTGAAGAAAAAAAACCACACAGGTGAACCCCAAGGAGCCCACACCATGCCTGGGGGGCCACCAGACCTCCCTGCACAGGCTGTAGGGCCACACAGGGCAGCCACAGTGCTAGAGCCACCAGCAGCAGTGCGAGGGCCACAGTTGCCACCAGGAAGCAGAGGATGGGTTAAATCCTGTGAAATCCTTCTAAAAATCAAGGAGTCCCTGGAGACCCAGCAAACCAGCAGCCCTCCTAGGTGCACGGCTAAGCCAATATAGAGAAGAGGGTCCATGCAGCAGCAAGAGACCCATGGAGTCCTTCTGCCCAGGTTAGGTTCCCAAAGTGATGGCAGATGCATTGGTGTCACCCATTTAGGGCTTGGAGCTAGTAGAGGGAGAGGAAGGACATATGGAAGAAGGTAGGGAGGAAATAACTGCCCAGCTATAAGCCCCTGCCTTGGAGAAAGGGCTTTTTTTAATTTTTTTTTTTTTTTTCTTATTTTCTTTTTTTTTTTTTTTTTTTTTTTTTTTTTTTCTTTTTTTTTTCTGGCTGGTTGAGGGGTTTTTCTGCTCTCCCTGCTTGCTTGCTGGTGGGACCGCTGCTGGGGAGGTCTTTCCTGGGGGTGTTGGCCGGGCCCCCACTGCGAGGAGCGCAGAACCCCAGATCCAGGCCACGTCTCCAGCACAGGCTGCATTCTCACATTAGCAAGTGATGCTACAGCTAGTCACAAATCACCCACACGGCACGGCTCCTCACTTGCACAGAAGGATAGTGAGAGCAGGAGCACTCGAGCAAGGAGGTGCAACACCCTGGCCTCAAAGCACAGCTTGAGCTGGCACCAGCCAGACCCTCCAACCACAGGTGTGGCTGTGGGCTAGGCTGGGGGGTCACAGCTTTCTCCTGTAGCTGTCCCCACATAGGGACAGGATGGCTCCACAGGCGACACGGCCACCGTGCGCTGCGCCCTGCTCCTGGGTGTCCTTCCCATAGGCAGCAGCGTGCTTGGAGAGTGTCTGCAAAGACCTCTGCACAAGCCCACACTGGGCAGGGGGCAGCAGGTCTGAGGCCATTGCATCTGGCCCAGAGACATCCCGTAGGGACACAGGGGGTGCAAGGAGGCGCGGGGGCAAGTGTCGTGACTGCCTAACACTTCTCTCTCCTTGTCTGTGTATTTGTGTGTTACAGCAATACCATCCCACCGACATCACTGGCCAGCTCAACCTCTCCGATCCCTCCGTCAGCACTGTGGTGTGACCTGCTCCCTGGGGGCCATCAGCCCTTGCCCGACACAGTGGAAAGGCACAGCCAGGACTGCCAGTCAAGGGACACTGATGGGTTCTTCTGGGTGAGACGGGAGGAAAGCATCCTTCATCCATACACAGTGACTTCATTGTATATCTCCCTCCCTCCCTAGGCCCGCTGCCATACTCACGCCCCAAAATGCACGGCGGAACCAGGACAGGGTTTGGACTTCACTGTACAGAGATAATCGCTTCCAGCCAGTGCTGTTGTTGATCAGTATTGCCACTGGCCAGCTACGTGCAAGGGGAAAGGACTTTGAAGGCACGTGGTGCCTGCTCTCCCACAGTAGCAGGGAAGAGCTGGTGCCAAAATGCAAACCCATGCTCCACCTCGCAGGCTCCATGTTCTCCGCACATGCGTGGCTCTCGGAGCACCTGGAGCTGTGCTGGTGGAGCAGCCTGTGTAGTTCGGCAGCCCAGGGACATACTTCTGCCATGCCATGCTTCACCACCACCACAGCAGGGCTGGGAGACATGCACTCTGCTCCTGACCAAGGGATGAGCTCCTCAGTCCTTCCCTCCATCAGCCCCTGCTCAAAGCCTATGGTCCAACTGGGTGCTCTGGAGCTCACAGCATGCTGTCAGACAAGATCCTGGCTCCCCACATCTCTTCACACCAGCCAACCCCACGGCCTGGCCACAGCCAGCACGTAGCTCCCACACTGCAGCCATCCTGGCCAGGAGACACAGCCAAACAGGTCCTGGCTCAGGAGGAGGCGACCAAACAAGACTACCTGGAGCCCTCCTGCCGTGGGCACCATGCCCATGTGCCAAGCCCCCAGGCTCCCTCCAGGCAGGCACCACGAGTGGCTGTGGACACCCCAGAGCTGGGGAGCAGAAATCCTGCCTGTGATTTGGTACCAAGCCCCAGTGTCGAGAACCGTCTTCTCCTTGCCCCAGCCAAGCAGATGGGACAGACGGGGCCAGCAGGATTTTCGGAGGGCAGCTGGGGTCTGTGAGCATCGTCCCACTGGCTGCAGTGGTTCCATAAAGTTCGTCTTGCTCCAGCTGAGAAATCGAGTCCATTCGACTTTATACGTCAGTGTAACATTAATACCAAGTTTTTGCAAGAGCTCAGTAAAGTCTAGACCAGATCATGGGCTGGTTTTATTGCCTCTGTCTGTCTCTGCCTGCCGGTGGAGCTGGCTGGGAGCCCTGCTCTGAATCAGGGCCTCACCCAGCGCTGCTGCAGGGTGCACGAGCAGAAAAGGTGGAGAGATGGGGAGGGACGGAGTGGGGGGGACAGGAGCTGCAGGGAGGACTGGGAGGAACGGGACGTTGCTATTCATGGCTGGTCAGCATGGGGCCAGACCTGGGCTGAAACCACCCAAAAGCCAGCCCCTTGCAGGCTGGTTCGCACCCTCTGTCCAGAGGAAAACTGGGGTGAGGCCGCTGAGGACGTTTCCCTGGCCACCCCTGCGTGGTGGCAGCAGCCTTCTCCTCGCTGTGCCACCGGCTCCTGCAGGACCCCCCCTGCTCCCACATGCTCTGTGTGTGGACGAGCAGAGCGATGGGCACAGCAGCACCCCCAGTGCCCGTCCCCATCCCCTCCAAGGCTTTTCCTCTGTGATGCCCTGTCTGTAGCCACAATGGCTTCTTCAGCTTTGAGCCCCAGGGCAGGACAACTGTCTCCCTGGGAGGAGCAAGCAGGGGCAGCATGGCTCAGGGGATGATAGAAGATGACAGGCAAGGCCCTGGCTCCACATGGGAAGCCCAGGCCTTCCTGAGTAGGCCCACATGCACAATGGGCTGTTCTCTGTCTTGGAAATAAAGATGAGAGCAAGTCACAACAGAGGTGACATTTGATTTATTCTCTACAGGATTTGTTTAACCTCCACTGAGAGCCTGCCAACAGACACATTGACCACATTCCTGGCCTGTGCCACAGCTCTTGCACAGGCAGGAGATCATTTCTATGCCACAGGAGCTAACAGGAGGAGGTTGACACCCATGGCCATCTCATTATGGCTATTATTGCCTTGCGGTGGGTAGGAACTTGTGCCAGAAGGGACTCTTTCTCCTCCTTGGGGGTTGGCCCCTTCACCCCAGCTTGTATTTTCCTTTGCTGCATGGAAGCTCTGGAGTTCCCTCAAGGCACCCAGAGATCCTCAAGTGCACAAGCAGACCTGTGGAGAGCTTTGGGACACAACAAAAGGCCTTCTGGAGACACAGAAAAAGGCACAGAGAGGCTTTGGGGCACCAGAAGGCACCCAGAGACTCATGGGGTTCACCAAAAGGCACAGGGAGGTGAACGGTGCACCCTGAAATGCACACAAGAGCCCTGGGGAGCAAAGGGGCAGGAGGGGGTGAGCCAAAGGAAAAGGATCAGCATCCCCTGGGAAGGGGCTGTGCAGGTCTGGGGGCAGCCTGAGGGAGCCTCCTGAGACAGGGAGCAGCGCTGCAGAGGGGCTGAGCTGGAGGCAGTGGGGCAGAGCTCGGGGATTCCTCAGGGCCTCAGGGAGGAGCAGGAGCACTCTGCAGGAGCAGAGCATCCACTCACTGCTCTGCAGGGAAACCTTCACAACAGCTGGGTGCAGGCAGTGCCCTGGGCTGGTGGTCCTGCTCAGAGCCCCCTGCAAAGGAGGGGTCTCCTACAGAAGTGGGGTTCCTTGCGCAGGTGCTGGTAAATGACCACGACGCAGCCCATCAGGGTGCAGAAGATGATGCTGGCCAGGAAGGAGGACAGCCCAAGGAGCAGGAAGGTGGCGTAGTGCTGGGCAGACAGTGGAGTTGCCTGGCACGGCCAGAAGGACTCGTTCCTGAAGGCCAGGATCGGATACATGTTCAGCTGCTCCGGGAACATGCACTGGAGCAAACTTTCCTCTGGAAGAGAAAAGCAGTGGTGGTGGGCACAGGGGGCAGCTGGGTGCCAGGGACAGGAGGGACAGCAGGTCTGTGTGGGACAGAGGGGGCCAGGGCAGGAGGACAGGGACTGTGGGGCCCATGTTGGCCGAGATAGCCCAGGGCAGGGCACAAAGGGCACAGTGAAGGTCCAGCACTCGTGTATGTCCTGTGCCTTGGGAAGTGGAATGGGACAGGGAGGTGGGCAGGACACAATGGGGCAGCACAGGAAGGGGCAGGCAAGGCAGTGGGGCTGGCTCCCTGAGGACAGGCGTGGGCAGTAGTGCGCAGCCAGCCTGGAGATGCCACAGAAAGCCCCCCCCTCTCCTCCCCCCAGTGCAGGCAAGAGGCACAGGAGTGGGTGGCAGCAGAGGGAGAGACCCCCCTGGCTTCTCACCAAGGCTCACAGAGGAAGAAATGCAGGATCATGCCCATTCTCCTGATGGCAGTAGGGAAGGGGCTGGAGGAACTGAGTCCTGGCCAAGTCAGGGGTGATACCCACCCCACAGGTGCCTGTTGCCCATCACCCCTTGCCCTCCCTGTGGCAGGACTGGTGCCACTGCTGCAGACAGCGCTGGGTGCCATTACCCAACCTGCCTCTGCAGGAAATCCCTGCTGGTGACCAGGGACCAGCCACCAGCCACTGGAGGATGGCACCAGGGACCAGACCCAGGGACAAATCCACGCAAGTGGGACTGGCTTCTGGGAAACCTTGCTGCACCCACAGGGTCCTCATCCCCACAGACCCATGGTCTGGTAGCTGATGGGGATGACGAGCAAGGATGGAGAAGGTGCAGGCTCGGGGCACTCACCTGGCACTTTGTCCCTGTTGTGACCAAGCCAGCGCCAGAGGGGCAGGATGCTGCAGGAGCACACCCAGGGGTTCCCATGCAGGAAGAGCTCTTGGAGCTGGGGCAAGGCACTCAGCACCCCGGCCCCTAGCTCCTCCAGCTTGTTGTTGCCCAGGTTGAGTGTGGCCAGGCTGCCGAGGGGCAGGAAGCTTTCAGGGTTCAGCATGGCCAGGTAGTTGTTGCTGAGATCCAGTTCCTGCAGCGCCCCGAGCCCCACCAGTGCCTGCCTGTGGATCATCCCCAGGTGGTTATGGGGCAGGCTGAGCCGCAGCAGCGCAGGCAGGGAGGGGAAGGCGCGTGCCCTGAGCACGGCGATGAAGTTGTAGCCGAGCCAGAGGGTGCTGGCGTTGGTGGGCAGACGTGGCGGCACCTCATGCAGGGCACGCTGGCGGCAGTCCACGTCCCTTGCCCAGCAGCGGCAGGCAGGGGGGCACGCAGGTGCGGACAGTGGGCATAGGAAGAGCAGGAGGGTCAGCACGGTGCTGGGGCCCCTCCACACGCCCATGGCTGCCCACCCACGCAGAGAGGGCTCCCTGGCCCCCAGCATCAGGGCTCCCCTGGGGGCAGAGTGCCCAGCACCCCTCACCTTGCCCAGCCACTTGTCCCTGCCCGGCACCCTTGGGTGCGGTGAACGGGTGGACACGCACGGCTCCCGGTAGCTCTGTGCATTCCCCACCGTGTGCTGTGCGGGGTGGAGCTGCACTTTTCTTAGGAAATATTTTTGCAGTGATGCCTGCCCTGGCAAGGTGTGGCTGTGCCCTCGTCCCTCCCCCTGCCAGGCGTCACTCCAGCCAGGTAAGCAGCCAGCTCTGTCCAGCCTGTAATTAACTGCTTGTGGGCACCGCAGCCTGGGGAGGTGGAAAAAAACAAACACCTCCTGGCCTCCATCCTCCCCATGGGGCAACCCGCTATGCACAGAGGATCCAGGGCCACGTAGCTGGCTGGAATGGGACGAAGCTTCAGTCATGCCATTGGCAGGTCTAATGCTGTCCCTGCCGTGCCCAGAAGTCCTTGGTGGAGAGCCCTTGGCCAGGCTCTGTTTGCCCCTGGCTGCAGACCACAAGTGAGAAGGGCTGGGATGTGACCCCCACCCGAGAAGGCATGAGGAAGGTGACTGTGCCAGGCTGCTGCCACCCAAAACTTGCTCGCCCTGGCTTTGGCATGGCAGTGCTGGCACTGGAGGGCTCAAAGTCTGCCTCCGCCCTGTTTACACCTGCTCCTGTTTGAAAGCCCCGCAGCAGGAGCTGCAGAGGGGAGGTGCCAGGTCCCAGCACCCCTTTCCCTGTCAGAGCTCCAGGGGACCCCAGGGGACCAGAGGACCTCATCCCACCCTGCCCAGTGATGGAAAAGGGATGCTCTTGTGGCTCCTTTGCCATTTGGGACTTGAGTCACCCCTGCCCCATGGCAAAGAGGCTGAGAGGCTGCAAAGCAGCGTGTGCCTGTGTCCCCAGCCAGATCCCGGATGTTGCCAGACCCAGGAGCAGGCAGACCGGTTTATTAATAGCCTCCAGAGGAGCTTTGGCTTGTTTATCTACCCTGCGGCAAACTCAGTTTGCTGCATTAATCCCCATCTGGAAATAATTCAGAGGAATCCTCCAGCCCAGCCCAGCCCCACAGGGCTGCGCAGCTCCAGCTCACCCACAGCACCCCAGGCTGTGTGGGGACACAAATTTTCAGGGTCCCAGTGCACTCAGAAGTACATTGCCCACTGACATTTTTGGAGTGCAAAAATCACCAAGGAAAAAAAAAAATGTTGTGAAAAGAAAAAAAAAAAAAAAAAAGGTCATTTACAGATTTTGTGCTCAGAGAGCCCAGGGGGCTGTGAAGCATCCCAGCACCCTTCTCTCACTGTCACCCTGCTGCACACCCACTGGCACATGGCTGGGGGGGGGGAGTCCTGCACCCCAGCAGACCCAGTGTCCCCACTACTGTCCCTTCTCTCTCCGCACGAAGTTCTCTGCAGGGTACCAGGGTCCTGGCATCCCCAGCAGCTTGGCCCTTTGAGGGCCTGTCACTGCCCTCTTCTCTGGGCAAGGGACACAGCACCTGCAGGTCCCTGTCCCCATGCACCATTCCCCGTGGCGATGCCTCCCCCGGATGAGATTTTGGGCTCCACAGCCCAGCACAGCTCCAGGGCCAGCACCAGCCCTGAGCATCCCCTGCCCTAGCGAGGGCTTCCAGAGCAGTCCCCATGGCATGGGCAGGGGGAGGGAATCGGGGTGCCCAGCCAGTGTGCCGAGACTATTCCCAAAATGCAAAGGCAGAAAAACTCTAGAGCCCAGCCCAGGACAGCTTTTATCACATCCTTGAAGATTTTAAGTTATTGCATTTTTCCATGTAATTAAAGATTCGAGGCTGGCAGGTGCTGGCACCATGGCAGGAAGGAGTCCCCAAAGCACACCACAACTCCGGCCAGCCCCCTGGGCACCCCTGCCTCTGCCCTGGGGCATCCCTGGAGCCTGCTCTGCCTGGACACAGCTCAGGGCTCTGACTTCTTTTATGGCAGGTGACACCAAGTGGCAGAACTGTGAACGGGCGCTGTGCACAGCGTGGGCACTGTGGACGGCAAGGGGACAGCTGAGCACCAGGACACAGGGGCATGAAATCACTGCGGTGCCTGGTATGGGGATGCTGTAAGAGCTCATGAATTGCATGGAAAAAGGAAGCAGAAACTGGCCTCTGAGGAAGGATGGCCTCTGCAACCCCTCCCCTCCCAACCCAAGAGCTGTATTAACATCACCCTCGTGCACCCCTGCCCCCTCCCCCTCCCCATTTTGCCTCTGCTAACCCCATACAGTGCTGGAGCAAAACAGCTGGAGGCCAGATCAGTTCAAAGAGCTGGAGCCATGAGCTGTGGTCCCCAGTGACCCTCTCATCCTCAGTTTTAACTATTCACCTGCCCCACAAAGCCCAAATTTCTCATGTAAATGGCAAGTAGAGCAAACACTTAAAGAAAAACAATTGGACGAAGCAGGTCACTTCTAGCATGAGGCTGACTAACAAATACAACCAACAGGTGCAGCACAGAAGGTGTTTAATAGATGTGTTGGATACTCCCCCGAGCATCTCTGCAATGCTGCACTGTGCCAGGCTCCTTCACCCCCTGCCTTGGTGAAGGTGCCCCCATCACATATCTGCATGCACAGGAAAAGCCAGGCACCAGCAAGCCCTGGGCCAGGCACCAGGAGACAACCGTGATGGTTGGACCAGGTTTTGGAGTTGTCAGGATGAAGGGTGGAAATATCCTCATCCCCTCCTATTGCACCCTAAATCCCAGCAGGATAGAGAGCAAACCCCAAGAAAGCTGAATCCCTTCCTAGGCTACGGGGACAGCCCCAGTACTACCATCCACACATGGGCCTGGGGCACGGCATGGGGTCCCCAAATCGTGAGACCCTGGGAGCTCAGCGTGTGATGCAGAATGCCATGGCTGGCTCCACTGAGCTGCACCAAGCCTGCCCACATGCTGCTGTCCCCTTGTCCCCCAACTCAGCTCTCTAAATCAGCCGTCACCCCGCAGCAGATGCATGGCCGGCAGCAGCCGTGGCGTGGGAAGGGGGCCTGGGGCACCACGTCTTGGCACAGCCCCGACGGCTGCTGTGTGACCGCCGGCTCCTTGCACGAGCCCTTGGTGGCCATGTCTGGCAGGGACGATCCAGCCACCCGGAGCTGCTCCTTGTCAGCCTTGACGGCGAGGAAGGTGGCCAGGTCGAGGTCGAGCATGGTGACGCCGCCACGCGGCGTGGGCGTGTTTTGGCGGCACTGCGGGCAGGGGATCCAGCGCTGCTCGTTGGCGACGGCGTCCAGGCGCTTGAGGCAGGTCTGGCAGAAGGTATGGCCGCAGTACAGCCGGCGCGGCAGCCGGCCACACAGGTCGTAGGAGGAGTAGCAGATGATGCACTCAACCCTCTGGCTGCCCCGGCTCGGTGTGCGTGAGTGCGCCTCAATGTGTGGCCCCGTGTCCTCGGCCCGGGGGCTGCCACCAGCCTGGGACATGCTGGGAGGGGAGGGGAGGGTGGGAGGAGATGTCAGCCCCATGGCTGGGGCAGGGAGCAGGGTGTGGGGTGCCACCTCCACGTGCAGACAAAGTTCAAGGGAGGGCACACAGTGGGGGCAGCTGCAGGTTGCTGGAGGTATCAGGGTTCCTGCCCAACGTCCCTGCCTGCCCCGTGGCCAGCCCTGCCCCTCTGGGGCTAACCCCATCCATGGGGATGCGTTATCCCAGCACCACCCTACATGGCTCTGCTGAATGCCCCTTCCCTCCCACAGGGGCTGAGGGCAGCCAGGCTTTATCTGCCTGCCCAGGGCTGCGGGGACTCTGGACCAGTGGGCACCATGGGGTGGGAAGAAGGTGGGAGCAGCAACCTGAGGACCAGGCCATGCCATAACCCTGCTTCATGCCAGCCTTGGGCACGAGCCCATGGTTGTCAGCAGCAGGGGGCAGGCATGCAGGCTGGTGGGGAGGGGTCCAGCATCATCTCAGGGTACCCTCCAGCACATCTGCAACCCTCTCCAAGGGGCCACCAGGACCCCACACCTTCCCCACTGGTGACCTTGAGCATTTTGGTTGGTGTGGGCACCCACTTCTCCCTCCAACCCTGTTCCCCATCCCTACCTGGGGTGCTGTCCTCCCCAGGACCTCAGGGGAGGTGGCAGAGGGGCTGCAGCATCCCGAGGGGCTGTGGCAGTCCTGGGAGCAGCTTCAGGGTCCCAGGCAGCTCCCTGCCAGGTCCCAGCAGCTGCAGGTGGCTGTGCGGTGGGAAGGGGCTCACCTTTCAGGGGCAGGCATGCTATCAGATCCGCTGGTGGGAAGCCAAGCCTGGGAGATTGAGTTACAAGTGCCTGGATAACAAAGACCTCCGAAACTGAAGCCCTGCCTCCCTCCCTGGGAGCATTCATTAGCCACCAGCTCTGCCTCATTAGCAGAAGGCTCTGTCCCTGTGAGGTCGGGCGTCACCATGTGTGGACATCAGCTGTGCCTGGGCAGCAGCGGCAGAGACCTCCCTGTCCTCGGCTACCACATTTGGGCACATGTTGGCCGGCGGAAGCCCGACTGCTCCGCAGACTCCCTGGGACATGCACAGCCAGCACATCCCCAGGTGGCCCGGGCTGCAGGGACGGCTGTGACTCACGGGTGAGGACACAGAAAGGGTTCACGCTTGGGGAAGCTGGGGCTGGCAGGGGGGCACCCAGGCTGCAGCCTGCTGCGTGGCTCCGAGGGGGCAGCTCCCACGCATGGGGTGGTGCAGGGGGACGGGGACCCTCTTCTGTGCCTGGGGGTGACAGCAGCGAGAGGAAACCCAGCTGGGCTGTGAGGACGGCTGGAGCTGGGAGAGGTGGGGGAAGGAGTGGGGCACCCGAGCAGTCCTCGACCTCCAGTGCCTTGCAGACGGTGGGGACAGGGTTGAAGACAGCACAGCACAGCACAGCTCTTTGCTGGTGGCAGCAGCTCAGAGGGGCTTGGTGCCTGCAGGCTGACCGGGAGCAGGGTGACACTGTGGCTCAGCTTCTCCGAGAAAGCCACCAAATCCACGTCCATGCCCTGTTCCTGCTCTTCCTCCTGAGGCTGCAGGATCTGGTATTGGGGTCCTCGGCTCTGCTGGGGACGATGCTCGTCACCAGGTAATGCTGGGGAGATCCCGGCATCCCCCCGCCCCCCGGTGACACCCGCAAGGTCTGTGCTGATGCATGACCCAGGGGTGGCGGCAGGGCAGTCCCCGCGGCACCTGCCCCTGCACGACCCGGAGCCATCAGCGATGTCACCGCCCCAGCAGGGGGGGGACGAAGACAGGATCCTGGAGGAGAAATGCCCGGGCCGGAGCGCGCAGCACTTCTGCCTGCGAGCAGGAGAGGGCAGCAGGCAGCAGCGCAGGCAGGAGCAGGGTGCCACGCTGTCCCCACGCTGTCCCCACGCTGTCCCCACGCTGCTGGGGCTCTTGGCAGAAAGAGATGGGGGTCTGGGGCCGGACACCGAGTGCCTCACTGGGACTCTGCAGAAAAGCTCAACCCTGACCCTGTGCAGGGCAGCAGAGCTGGCAGCACAGCAGCTTCAGGCTCTCTGTCTTGACATGCTCCATCACAGGTGTCCCCAGCAGCACCCAGCAGGTGGGACCCCACTGCCAGGGACCTGGGGCAGGACATGGGGTGGCACAAGGAACCAAGGGGACCCTGCAGGCTGGCAGCATCTGTCCCCATGCGTGCTGGGGCAGGGCTAGGCACACAGATGGCACTGTGGGTTTCATCTGAGTCCTGTGTGTCCAGGGATGTCCACGCATCTGGATGCCTTTGGATGTCCCACATGTCCCAGAGCTGGCAATATGTCACTCTCCTGTCCAAAGCACCATCATGGCCCAGCTCACTGGCCATGCAGTAATGTGTGCAACCCAACAGGCATAATTTGGGTCGTATGAAGTTAGACCCAAAACCACTACACACATGTGGGGGTGGGCTTGGCTCTGTGCACACCCGGGGTACCCATGGCACTGCCTGGTGAGGAGGGATAGGAAGGGGCAGGGAGCCATGAACCTGGCACAGGAACCTCCTGATGTTCCCCAGGGAGAGAGGTGCAGGGTCCTTCCCCCCGGGGAGGAACAGCCCCGGCACCAGGACGTGCTGGGGGCACCCAGCTGGAAGCAGCCTGCCCAGAAGGGCCCTGCTGGGCACCAAGCTGGCCGTGAGGCAGCAACCGGCCCTCCCTCAGGGCAAAGAAGGCAGGGAATGGTGCCCTGGGCTGCATTAGGGAAAATAATACCAGCAGGTGGGGGGAGGTGATCCTTCCCCTCTTTCAGCACTGCGGAGGCCACCCCCTGAGGGCTGCGTCCCGCTCAGGACTCCCCAGAACAAGAGACCACGAGCAAGTCCCCCGAAGGCCACGGAGTCAAGCAAAGGCTTGGAGCCCCTCTGCTGTGAGGAGAGGCTGAGAGAGCTGGGACTGCTCAGCCTGGGGAAGGGGGGGCTCCAGGGAGATCTCATCAGTGCCTAGAAATGCTTGGAGGGAGGCCACTCTCATCAGTGGTGCCCAGTGCCAGGACAAGAGGCAATGGGCACGACCTGGACCACAGGAGGCTCCCTCTGAACAACAGGCAGCCCTTCTGTGCTGTGCAGGTGGCAGGGCACTGGCACAGGCTGCCCAGAGAGGTTGTGGAGTCCCCTCCTTGGAGATCTTCAGGAGCCTCCTGCTGGGCACCCTGCTCTGGGAGGTCCTGCTGGGGCAGGGCTTGGACCAGCGGGACCCAGAGGTGCCTCCAGCCTCAGCCGTGCTGTGACTCTGAAACTGGGACACATAGGACAGCTTGGGGTGGGGGAAGCCCTTGGGTGGCATGGGCACAGTGAGTAGCATTGCTGCCTGAAACCAGCTTGGCTCCACCTGCCCTGCAGAAACAGGCAAATCTGGACATAGGGAAGGTATAGCTGCAATCAGCAACAACAAGAGGGTGGGAAAAGTGTTTTGCTGTTCCCAGGGCTTGGCTACAACCCTGGGACCTACAGGAACCTTTGGTACAGCGGGGCAGGGAGAGGCACCATAAGGAGAGTGCAAAGGTCTGGTCCCAATGAGCCAGCGCTGTGCATCACCACCGACACCCCACCCGCAGGAGACAGCAGCCACCCAGCACCGCCCTGCACACAGCTCAGCACCCCGCGGACATGGGCAGTGCCCGCGGGACCCTGCACGAGCATCACCCAGAGCCCCACATGTCCCTGCTGGAGTCTGCCCCCCCTGTGCTCTGCCTGTCCCCCCTGTTCCCCGCCAGCCTTGCCGCTGCCTCCGGTTTAATCATTGCCCGGGGGCTGGCAAGGAGCGCTGTTTGCTGCCATCCCAAGGTTATGCGGAGCGAAGGGCGGTGGTGACACCGGGTGCTGCCGGCGGGTGCAGTTGCCCTGCCCAGCACATCCCCACATCACACCCACAGGCACCAGTTTCAGCCAGGGCCATGTGCCACCGCCTTGCCACCGTGTCCCCACCCAGCCCGCGCTGAGGGTGGGCTCTGAAGTGGGGAAGGGCTGGCATCTGGGACGGGGAGCCCACAAAAGCAAACACGGGGTGAATCAGCTTGTCTCTGCATCAGCACTGACAGCGTTCCAGGCAGGGCGGACAAGAGAGCTCCTTGTGCAGGACAGGCTGCGTGGGGCTGCATCCCTGCCAGCGTCCCCCTGCCAGAGGCAACCCCCCCACCCCTGCCAGCTGTCAGCACAGGACCTGGGCCAGGTGGAGGAGCCGAACTCCTGCACCTCTGCCAAGCCTCTGCCTCCCTGGACCAGAAGGTCTCAGGGGCTGTGGGAACCCCAAGGGGTGGTGGAAACCCCAAGGGCTGGGTGGGCTCCTGGTGCTGGTGGGTTCCCAGTGCCGGTGGGATCCCCAGGGGTCACAGGCAGCCCAGGCAGTGCCACGAAGCCCTCCCAGCACCCACATGCCCCAGGCAGGAACCCACCCCTTCCCCAGCACCCCGCAAACCAGGCGCTCTCCTTCCAAAGGACAGGAGGGACAGCATCCAGCTTGGCAGGGTCAGGCCAAGCCCTAGCCCGCAGCCCCAGGCTGGCAGCACTGTGCCATACTGGGCGAGGGGTTGCTGGAGGGCGCTGGCAGCAGCAAGATGGGGAGCTCGAGGCTCTTGCTGCTGCTGCAGTCAGCAGTGAAGGAGTTAAACCCAGTTTAGGGGAAGAGAGTGCCCGCTGCCCCCCACAGCACAATACAATGCACAGCTCTGCTGGAGAGGCAAGAAGTAACTCAGGAATCCCGGAAAAGCCGGGCCAGAGGGAAGAGGCGTACCTTGGCAGGGCAGAAGAGGGCAGTAACTTTATTTGTGGCACACTGAAGTCATCTGCTCACACCCGCGCTCTTTCCAAGCCCCTGCAGATGAGGCCGTTCCTGCAGCCGCCTTGGTTGCTTACGCAGCTGCCGCTTGGCAGCGCGACGGCCAGGGGACACCAGCACAACGGCTGGCTTGTTCAAGCCCAGTTGCCGCAGCCCCAGCCCAAAACCAGAGTCCAGAACCACCCCAGCTCACTGCAAAGAGGCCAGCAGGCTCCAGGCTCACTTTTCTCAGTGCCTGGGGGTTGCAGGAGGCTGAGGAAGGGGCTCAGCATTGGGCACTTCCATGATACAGGGGGACCTGCACAGCCTGACCGCGGGGAAGGCACAGGACTGGGAGGGGGTCCTGGCATCCTGACAGCAGGCCCCCAAACACCATGCCGTCAGGTGCTGCCCTGGAGTGCTGCCTGGCACCCTGCCACGCTTTGTCTGTCTGTCCTTCCTGTCTCCTTCCCTCCGTCTGGCGGGCAGCGTGGCAAGGAGGAGCGGCACCCACCCAGAGCTCGGCGCAGGGTGTGCAGCAGCCTCGTGACACTGCATGGGGGCACTGCTCGAGGAGGGGAGGGGTCCCTGTCCCAGCCGGGGATGTGTCCCTGACCCTTCTCCACGGGTTTCTCAGCAAGGGTGGACAGGCCAGCTCAGCGTGCAGGATCGCAGGCTGCTCCAGTCCCAACGTAGGCACTCCTCGGAGGCACCTGTGTCGGCACACGTCATCCCCAGGTTCCCTGGGCCTCCGTGGGGTGGGGGGGTCCCGTCCTTCTCCCCCACACCCCACTCTGGGCTCCGAGGAGCCAGCAGGCGCCCATCACCGGTGTAGCTGGCGGCAGAGCTCATGGGTGAAAACCAGAGGTGAGTCCAGCCGGTGCCACCTCCCAGCTGCCAGAGCAAGTGATGGGGCAGCTCCCCGGGGTGCCTGGGCTGGGCGCCCCCCCAGCACGTCCTGCACGTCCCCTTAGGAGATGACACAGCAACACTTTCTGCAGCAGGGGTAGCACTTGCAGCAGCAGTTCCCCCCACCAGTCTCGTGGCCTTTGGGTGGCTTGTCCAGGGTGACGGTGTAGAAGGAGTCGGGTGAATCCCCATTGGGCATCTTCATGCTAGCATAGGGGTTGTAGGGCCGGGACCACGACTTCCCTGTGGAAATGGTCTGGTTGTCGCAGCTGCCGGCACGGTCTGCCTGCTCCTCTGCGCTGTACACGGGCACGACGGCAGGGTTGGCGATCACAGTGGGTGAAGCAGGCTCTTCCTTCAGGTAGTGAGTGATGAAACTCTGCTGGAACTGGGACCGCGGGATGTTCACGCTGGCGTAGGGGTTCTCCAGGGTGACACCGCGATCCATGTCCCTGTCCCTGCTGGCTGGCAGCGCTCTCCCCACCTCCTGCGAGAGATGGACCCCATGAAGCTAAGGCATGGGGGGACCGTGGGGTGGCCCCACTAGTTTTGGGAGCAGAGCTGTGCTCACCCCTCCCTGGCAGCCCCACAGGACCCAACAAGCCACCCGTATGTGTGGCCCTGCAAGCAGGGGCAGCAGAGCCGGGCAGGGGCCGGGAACAGGCAGGGTGCCGGGGCTGTGGGTAGCAGGAGCTTCTGGGGCAAGCAAGTCTGGGAGGAAGGGGGGCACCGGAGGGAGGGGAGAGGGGAAAGGGCGGGAGGCGTGGGGGGGCGGGGGGGGCAGTGAGGGGACAGGAGGGGGCGAGAACCGGGGTGGGGGGACTGGGGCAGGAGACGAGGGGGCACAGCGGGGCGCGGGGACGGGGAGGGAGCGGCGGGCAGGGGCAGGGGCTGCGGGGGGCTCCCGGCACTCACCGAGCCGCGCGGCTCCGGCCGGCTGCGGGGCGGCTCTGCCCCGGCTGCGCTTCCTCCTGCGGCCGCGGGGCACGGCTCGGCTCGGCTCGGCACGGCCCGCCCCGGCCCGCCCCGCCCGGCCCCGGGCAGGGACAGGGGCAGTGCCGGGGGGGCGCCGCACTCCGTGTGCCCTGCGGGGGACACCGGGCGCTGGGCACCCGGCAGTGCCTGGGCAGCGGGCAGGGGACGCCGCGCACCTGCACCCCCCGGCACCCCCAGCCCACCCCCCCGCCAGGCTCCCGCTGCCCCCAAGCACCCCCAGACCCCCAGGTCCCTGCAGCCCAGGGGTCCCGCAGCCTCTGCCTGGCTGCATCCCACCTGCCCAGCGCAGACCCAGCCCTGACACCCCGATGCCAGGTCCCCAGTGGGGTCCCCTCCCCAGCCTGGACCCCCAGCAGTGAGAGCGGCACAAACCAGGGGGGATGGACCAGAGCCCCCAGCCTGGGCCTAAGCATCAGCTGGGGACGCCGCAGCTCTGTGGTGCGATGTTGGCTGTTGTGGGAGCCGCGACCAAGAAGAAAGATGTGGATTTGAGGCATCCTCCACCTCAGAGCAGGCAGGGGAGCCCCCGTGCAAGCCCCAGCCCCAGCCCTGCTCTAGGGTGAGACTTTCAGAAGATGCCAACTGAAAAGCCAGCCCAGAAGCCAAGCGCCGTTGCCTTGGGGCCCTGATCCTACCATATTCTCACTGTCACAAAGCCAGTGTCCCTGTCCCCCCAGACACTCACTGTGCCCTCGGAGGGGCCCTGGGCTCTGCAGTGCTGCCCCGAGGCTCCTTGTGCAGCACCAGCGTGGGGACATGTCACAGGGATGTGGCACCACCACAGCTTCCCTGCTCTGCTCGGCGCACCACGTCCCTGCTGCCACGTGCTTGGGGCTGGGGGGTTCTGCAGGGCACCCTGCCTGTCCCCAGATGGTCGGTCTCAGACGGTCACAGCCGAGTGGTGGCTGAGCACCCGTGGGGTGGGACGGGGACACCGGGGGTACCCAGCTCTGTGTCCCTGCTCTGTGATGTTGCTGTGGCCACCGTGGGGACCCGCGCCCTTCCTGCCACCCAAACGGCCCGTGCTGAGCCCCGGCCTCCTCCCACGGTGCTGGATGGGGCCGTGCACGTGGGGCTGGGGCACGGGCTCCCCCCGCCGCAGCTGAGCCCTCGGGGACACGAACTACGTTTCCCACAGCACTTTGCAAGGGGAGCCGCCCCCTCCCGCGGCTCTGCGGGACCAGACTGCGCTTCCCAGCCGGCTCCGCCGGGGAGAGCCGCGCGGAAGAGCCCCGCAGCGAGGGGCTGGGGTCGCCCGGCCCGGCCCGAGCCGCCGGCCCCGGGTGAGTGGGAGCGCGGGGCCGGCGGGGGGGAGACGGGGCCGGCACTGGCAACGCGGTCCCCGGGGGGTGCGGGGTCTGGGATCGGCTTCGGCAGAGCCTCCCCCGGCCGGCTCCGTGCCTCAGTTTCCCCAAGCCTGGGCACCGGGAGGAGCGCGCCCCGCGCACTCGGCCCTCGGACCCCGGGGGGAAATCGCGCTCCCGTGGCAGGAGGGCAGGAGCTGCCGGACCCCCCCGCGGCCCCTCCGCCCCCGGCTGCCCGTCCCGGCTTGACCTGCGTCCCCAGAGAAAAACGACTGGATTTTTTTTTTCAGATGGAGGGAGGCTTTAAAAATAAAATATAAAATAATAATTTTAAAAAATAAAAAGGCAGCGCCCCGGCAAGAAAAGCCCGGCCCGACCCGCGTGTCGCTGCCTGCCCGGGCGGTGTCGCTGTGGTTGTTCCGCGGCGGCGGGGCCCGGCCCACGCGCGGCCGCGCTCACGGGTGGGCTTCGCACCCGGCACCCGCTGCCCGGGCCCCTCCGTCCCTCCTCGCCCAGAGGGTCTCAAAAGCGCAGCTCTTGCTACAGGCGCCTCGGAGGTTTGGGGGCAGGGTTCTGGGGAAGTTTTATGGTGGGTTCGGACGCCGCCGCCCCGCTGTGCCGCTCCTCCTCCAGAACTTTCCAGCCTCCGTTTACTGATGTCCAGTTTGATCTTGTGCCAACGGTGTCTTTATTAACTGCAGGCAAAGCTGGAAGGGTCCCCAGCAAGATGAGGGCTTCAGGCTTCAGCAGCAAGTGGGGGGCAAGGCTGGGGCATGCTGGCCCCAAGAGGGACTAGGATCCCCCAGTTCATCCCCACTGCTGTTGGCCCCGGGAAGCTGAGCCCCCTTGACTGCATAGAGATGGGCAGGGGCTGCGTCCCCAGCCCTGGGAGCTTCCTCAGAACATCTCCGTGCTTTGCCCTGGTCACACCACCTCCATAACCCTTGCATGCTCTTGTGCACAGACATGTCCACAATGGTAGTATAGCTCCAGGATGGGTTGGTTGGGATTTGGGTTAATCTGGGTCCCATTGCAGGGAAAAGGAACAGGAACAGCTACAACATCTGTGGACCCTACAGGATCCGTACTAGACCAAGGTGGCCACCAAGGCAACTCCCTTCTGCCTGTGAGTACTTGGTCTGCTGCCTAAAGCCAAAGCATCCCAGAGCCTGATGGATTCAGGGTCACAGCAGCATCCCCCCTTCCTCCCCAAAGCTTTCCAGCCCCGTGCCATCTTCAGGAGCTTCAGCTCCCTTCTGCCACATCTCAAGCACCGTGGCTGGGGAGCTGTGGCCCAGCCTCAGCATAGGACTGGAGGCACCAAGGAAGGCTGGGCTGGGCAGGGTGCATGCAGACGCAGTGCTCCAGGTTGATGCATTTTAGCTGAGATGCTTGGAGGTGAAAAACTCCGTCAAAGGGACTTGGGGATGAACAGAAAGGCCTCAGCTCCCCAAGGTGCCGCTTCTGTGATGGAGGACCACGGGCCATTGTAGGGCGCAGACATCCTCAGTGCCACCTGCTGTGCCAGTTTCTCCTTGTTTTCAGCACAGGGAAGATTACAGAGCCATGGGTTTGTCTCTGCCATGATAACACAGCCTGGTGCTGCACTGGTGTTTGCCTGTGGGAAGTTCGTGCTTCACTGTGAGGTCAGATAGGGACTGGAGGGGACGGTTCTTCCTCTCCTGTGCTCTTCTGACTCATGCCATTTCAGAACGCTGTCCCCAGCTTTTAAATATTAAACCTGTGCTCGTGGCGTCGTGGCCAAGGCATACCTTGTGATAAGACATGGAGCGCTCTGTGCTGCCTTTGCCCCTCTCTGGGGCTCTGTTCAGGGTGCAGGGTGAAGGCAGGGACTCAGACCATTTCCCTGCAACATGGGGATGTTACTCCTGAACACCTCCCTTATTTACCCCATTTCTATATCCTCATCATGGGGCTGTGCTCCCCCGTGAGGTTGCTGCTACCTGGAAGCAGCAGGACTGAAGTCCTGAGCCATCCCAGGGCTTGATCATCCTCTCGGAGGCTTTTTGTCCCAGCTCTGCCCAAGGGGCTTCACCCTGTCCTAGTGGGTCTGGGGGGTCCATAGGAGGAGTTACAGCTGCTCTTGCTTTCTTCTGGCAGATGCTGGGGACCTGGCAGAGGACGAGGTGGAGGCTGCGGTGCACCAGGGGACCACATGGACACACTGCTGGGGACAGAGCATGGTGGCAGTGACAACCCCTTGCCACCCTGGGACCTCAGGAGCAGCGGAGAGAGCCCTTATCCCTGAAGCACTCCCATGGCAGAGAGCCCTATAAAGGCCAAGGCACAGGAGGGGCTTTGTGCCCCACACCAGCTCAGACACTGCAGACCCCCACGGGTCAGTGCCCCAGTGGGACCCTCCTCTGGCACTGGAGAAATCGGGCACCTCGGGAACGGGGTGGGGGATACACCCAGGAGGGGGAGGTTGGCATCACAGGCAGTCATCAGCACTTGCTAAGGTTAAATCGATGGGACCACTTGCCCTGGGTGCTCGTGCTGTTCCCTGGGACCTTCTCCCATCCCCGTCCATCACTGGGAGCATCACGGCGTTGGTCACCCCTGTGCTCAGGGCTGGTGGGGTGGACAGGACAGACACCCCTGCACCAGGTGAGCATCCTGCCCCCACTGCACCCTGATGGCAGGAGGGGGCTTGGGGCTCACCTGTCCCCTGGCAGGGGATGACGGGCACCTGGAGTCCTACACTGACCCTGGTGGAAGCAAACCAGTCCTTCAGCCACAGTGTATTCCCCAGGAGGGCACTACAGGGGGGTGAAAGCCTGAATCTGTCCTTTGCAGCATTCAACAGCATCATTCCCTTCTCCTGTCCCCAAAACTGGTCCATCCACTGGCCGTGGCAGAATCCTTCAGGATTTTTCTGGCCAGCGCTGGGCACAGGGCAGGCCCACAGCCAGGGCGAGCTGCCACTGGCCCTGGAGCTACAACCACGCATCAGGAGTCTGATGTTCAAATATTGTTTGTTCACAGGATACAACTCTGAACTGAGCTAGGAGAGCCGTGTCCAGGTTCCTTGGTGGCAGATAAGCCGGACCGAGGTTGTGGCTGGGCTGGCAGCCGGTGGTTGCTTAGGAACTGCACTTGCAGCAAGCAAATGAGCGAGGCGAAATAACACCTAGCTGTTTGTCACTTCAAAGCAGCCTCGTTTCCCGCAGTTGTCTGTGGGGAAAAGAATTTCAGCAGGAAAATGCAACTGGAAGGTAGGAGCCACCCGAGACATGGCCTGTTCAGGGTGAAGTGATGAGGAGAGAGGCCCCCTAAAGATGTCACAGCACTCACAAAGATGCTCCAATTCCATGCATGCTTTCTCCAGCATGCAAGGATGCAGCAAGCAGTTAGAGGGGAGAAAAAGCCACAGCTGGCAGGGCCAAAGTTCAAAAACGTGGGGCTGAACAAAGTGAGGAAGCTCAAGGGCAACCCAAAAAAGCAGGCAGACCCGTGGGAGGGGGGCATGCACAATGTTCCCAGCAGGGTCCTGATGTCCCCATCACGGGCAGCCAGCAGCTGGTCTGGAGCCTGTGGGTGCTGCAAGGACAGAAGTGTCCCCAGCCGCGGGACATGTAGGGCATGGCTCCACTGACAGCCACCCACTGCCTGCCAGCCCCGGCGGGTGCAGGATGGTGTCTGGCTCTGCTCGCTGCCTTTCATGCCACCGTTCTGCCATGTCACAAAGCGCTGGTCTCAGCACCCCCCCAGTTCCAGCCCCAGAAAGGTCTCCACGGCCATGGCAGAGCACCCGCAGTGCCCAGTCCTGTGTGAATAACCAGGAGCCTGCCAGGATTTTTTGACTGATACTGGCAATCTCAGAGGACACCTCAACTCGAGCCTCGAGGATCTTCAAACAACATTTATTTTGTTAGCCCCAGAAGGTCCCACTGCAGGGACAGGCATTTCTGACCCGAGGCTCTCCAGGACCCAACGTGGCACCAACAGCCATGTCCGTCAAGTGTTTTCCTCCTGCTCCCGGGGCCACACAGTGCCACGGCATGGGCACAGCAGGGTGACTGAGCTCCTCCCAGCCCACCCATAGCAAAGGATGATAATAAAGGGGCAGAAACATTTTGAAATTGGCAATGTGCTGGGAGACGAGAGGCACAGCAAGGAGCTTCCCCTGCAAACGGTGACTTCTTGCCACTGCTTGGTGGACTGGTGACTTTTTGGAAGCTAAAGAAAGATTGCGGGTGGCCCAGGGGTGGGAGTGGGGTGCAATAAGGGGTGGCACCTGCAAAGGGGTGGGTGCTGGTGGGGGTCAGTGGGGTGTCCAGTGAGCAGGGAGGTGCTGTGGAGGGGGCTGGTGGTGCAGTAGGGTGACACAGGGAGCACGAACCAGTACACAGGAACAGAGCTGCCAGGGAAATGGGATGTGGGGGCTCATGGTGGCTGCAGGGGCTCTTGGTATATCTAAGGAAGAGCCCTCAGATGCACTTGTGTTTCCTCAGGGTAGGGGCAAGCATCACCCACAAACATCACCCACACCATCAGGCTGTGAAGCCCCAGCACAGCTGCTGCCCCTCGCACCTGTCAGCAGCAACAGCCCCCTGGTGGAAAAAAGCAGCAAGGTGCAAAATCCAGATCCCCCGACACAAGGCCCAGTGTCCCTACAGCCCCGTAGGTCGGGTGCTGTTTGCATGTGTGCAGCTGCAGCCCCAGGTCGCTTTGCTCCATGTGATTCCCGTGGCAATCAGTGAGTTTTCTCACAAGCCAGGCAGGGCTGGTGCTGCCTTGCAGCAGAAGCACATCCCCCGAAAGGGCTGACAGTTCCCCAGAGCACACGGGATCCCTCAGCAGCTCTATCCTGCTGATGTGACATCTGAGCCACCCCACCAGCCTGGGAGCGGGGGACGGGGACACTGGGAGCAGCACAGGGGCATGCAAAACGTGCTGTGCAGATGTGGGTACTGTGCTCTGTGCCTGTATAGCAGGTGCCGGTGCTGGGCACCCCCGCAGCTCCCCAGCTGTAACCGTGAGCCTGCAGGAGGCAGCCAGGGCCCTGCAGCGCTGTCCCTGGGACTGCGTGTGTGCAAATTCGCAGCTCCTGGTGCACTCAGTGTCCTGTAGGCTGCACGTTGTGTGCACAGGGATGCTCATGCTGTGGCTGCACAGCCCAAAGCTTTTGTAGACTAAGCCCTGCTCTGCCCTGCCAGGGGATCCTTGTGCTCCTCGAGGATGATGGTTCAGACAATCCACTGGCACAGCTGCAGTCGGCGTCGCAGGGGTCAGCCGTGCCTGGCTGGCTGCCAGGGTCTCCCTGGGCTTGTGCCGGCCGCAGGGACCAGGCAAGGAGCCGGCTTCCTTATCGCCCTCCCACACTCGCCTGCCGCCCCTCTCCCCCGTGGTTCCTGGCCCGGCTCATGCAGGGGCTTGGCAGCGATGGGGGGGAAGCTCACATTGTGGCTGCCCACTGCGGCTGGGCTGCAGGAGAAAGCAAGGATTTCCTGGCCTGGAGCAAGTCCTTCCCGTCCCCTCCCTGCTGCAGGGGCTGAGGCCGGGCTGCTCCTGCTGGGCTCTGCACAGGGAAGCAGCAGCTGCCCCTGCATGGAGGCAGCAGGGATGGAGCTGGGATTTCGCTGACACCACCCTCCAGTGCCAAAATCTTGTCCCACCAGCTCTGATCTAACACATGCACAAACTCCCTGCTCCAAGAGGAGATCCTGGGGATGGAGCTGGTGTGGGGTGGCTTCAGAGCATTGCATAGGGTTGCACCCTTGGGCAAAAAGCCCACCTGGGGAAGGGTGATCTGGCGGCAACCTCAGCACAGTGCAGGCTGGATTTGGGTCCCCTGGGCTGTGGCTACTGCTCCCCACTGAGAGCCAGGAGCAGCCGGCAGCCCAGGATGTCTTCCAAGGCTGAACATTGGCTCACGTGCAGAGACACAGAAAATGGCCGTACGAGCCCCAGCTGGGGACACCTGGCTCAGCAGCTCACGTGCATGGCCACCAGCTTCCCTCCTCAGATTTCATTTCTCCTTCCAGCTGAGAAAGCGCTTGCTGTGGACAGGGGGCCAGGCCAGGATGCTGCGAGCTGCTGGCACCCACACTGCCGCAGGTCCCCTGCACGACCCACTTTTGGTTTCACTGCAAGTAACCGCACGTAGTGATGCTGTGGCTGCCTGCTTCTGCCATGCCACAGCCACAGGGAGATGTCAGAGGTTGGCTGCACCTGGAGATGTTCTTTAGGTTGTTTTCCTGTTATTTTTCCATGATTGGAAATCCCAAGGCCTTGGCAGGAGGGGAAGGGGTGTCACCTGTTGTCCTGACCTAGGGCACCATTCCCCTTTGTCCCACTAGTCCCCACCCCAGGGACAGCTTGGGGACATCACCATCCTGTCCCCAGCGAAGGTCCAGGCTGCAGCAGGGACATGGTCCCCATGGGAAGCAGCGGACCCTGCACAGCACCCAGCTCCCAGCCAAACCCTTGGCTCCGGCTCCCTCCCTGCGGAGGTCTGTTTCTGTCCTGCCGTCTGCTTGTCCTCCCCTGGCTCAAACAGTCCCCGTTTGTTTGGCTTTTGCTGCCGGCTGGAGCTGGGGCCGCGTGCCGGGGCCGCCCGTGCACAAGGGCCCCTTGTTCACCGCTGGCCTTCCTCCCTCCTCACTCGCCTCTTGCCTGCTTTAGCAATTATCCCAATTAGCGGTGCCCCCTCCCTGCTTCCTGGCTCCAGCATGGACCTTGTCCCTCCTGCTCCATGTTGGTGGCAGCCACCCTGCCATGCACACAGGGCCACTGGCTGTGGGGACATGGGCACCTGGGAGATGCCTGCCTGCTCCCAGGCTGGGAAACGGGGATTTTGCAAAATTCAGGTGCCTAGAGGCCCGTGCAGGATTACCAGGACTTCCTGCAGGCTCTGGATGGAGTATGAGCATGGTTGTGCTCAGCCCTGCAGCTGCCAGCCCTGCAGCATCAGCACCTCCACATCCCCTTAATGGTGGCTTCCCGTCCTGCCCCAACCTTGGGGTGACACTGCGGGGCCAAGGAGCGTGGGTGCAGCCTGGTGGCTTCCTGCACACCGTGAGCCACACGGCACTGCTGACACCTTCCTCCCACAGCCACTGGCTTCACAAGAGCCTAGGGCAGGTGCTGGAACTTTCCACTCACCGACGCAGGCTGGGGCCGTGGCTTCCCGCAGCGGTTCCCGGCAGGGCCCTGTGCTGGGGCCACCTTCCCCTACAGAGCTTCGTGGGGGCTGTGCAGAAGCACCCCCAGCAGGAGCAGGGCCGTTTATTCCTATACTCCGGCAATGTACATCCCCTGTGCATCAGGGCAAGCAAAAAACCAACACCAGGTCCCTGTGGCACAGTCCTGAGCCACAAGGGGAGCAGAACCAGCCCCAGCCATGGCCACCACAGTGCAGTGGCAGCATTGGCAAGCTCCTGCCAACAGGACCATGCCGCGGTCATGCCAGGACATGGCTTTTTGGTGGGGGCAGCAGGCGGGCCGAGCGATGCAGTGCCTGCCAGAATGGCTGCAAGCACCCCATCTTGTGTTGACAGCAGCCCCGGGCACCCAGGGTTTGAGCTTTGCGGCTTGAGCCAGCCTGTCCGCTCCCATTTACATCTGCTGTGTTTGCAAGCTCCGGGCTCATGCAGCCTGGCAGCACCACGCTGCTGCAGAGCCTCCTCCGCAGCTCTGCCGGCCCCAGTGCTGCGTGTGTGCGTCAGGATCCTCCAGTGACCCCATCACACGTCTGCAGAGCCTGTTCTACCCTGGGAGGATGGCACTGATCCTTGAGCATGCACCCAGAGCAGCACCTTCTTCCCCAGCCGCAGGACCATGACTGCTCCAGAGCATCCTGCAGGCTGTGTGGGTGCTGGGTGCTCAGCAGTGCTTACAGCCCTGCCACCCACAGCTGCCCCCAAAATCCACGCACTGGGGAGAGGAAAGTGGTGGTAGAAATTCCAAGGCCAGATGGTGCCCATCAGCTCTGGAGCCCCCTCCTGTGAAGTCAGGCTCTTGTCCAAAGTGATGCTGGGGAATTCCTGGAGGCTCACACGTGCCTCCAGCCCTGCACCCCTGATTCCCCCAGGCACCAACCCCTGCCCAGCTCTGTGAGCCACCATGTTTCCCCCAGCCAGCCCCGTGCTGCAGCTCTCCCTGATGCACGCTCACTCAGCTCAGCCCTGCTCAAACCACAGCAAAGGTGCAGGCACCCCAGGGCCCCCGCACACCCCTGGCCACAGAGCTGGGCGTGTGGGAAGGAGCTGCTGCAGGAGCAGCTCCTGGCTGCACACCCACACTGCTCCCATGGGGGGAAAAGCAAGATCCTCAAGTTCAAATTTGCCCAAACCTAGCTAGAAATGCAAACATGGTGCTCTGTGTCAGCACATCAGTTGCTCAAGCTGAGCAGGCATGATAGCAGGAGACCTGGGGATTCCTGCAGGAGGTGCAGGAGATGGGGTGAAGGAAAGGGATCAGGCTGTGCCCCCAGACCCTGCTGGGGACACCAGGAAAGTCATACTGGGGCAGCAGGATCACACCACCCACGAGTGCGGCTGCAGTCGCCCTGTGTGGGGCTGCATTCAGAGCAAGGGGCTGCAGCAGCACTGCCTGGATACAGGGACCTGCCTGGGTCCCATATAGCACATTTGGGAATGTTTTCCTGAAAAAAAGCCCAAATTCTGCTGCAAAAACAGATTGCTGCTTCAGTGCTCAGCTGCTCTTTGGAGCTGTTCCCCAGCCAAATGCAGAGCACAGTCCTGCAGTCTGGGGCAGGATGAGCTTGGGACAGATTCCTGCACTGGTGTCAGGACCTCGTGTGGGGCTCAGGTGCACCCGAAGCGATGTGAGGTCCCTGCTGAGCTGCTGGCAACATCTTGGGTGCACGAGCGGCCGCTGTGCCGCCTCCTTCCCCATGACCCAGTTTGTGTCCTCGCCGCTGCATCCCGCCACGCTGCGCTGTCAGGTTACCAGTGCTGGGCTCTCCCAGGGAGCCAGCCGAGCAAGTGCTGAATGTCACCACAATTACATGGCATCTGCCTCAAGCCCAGCATCCCTGGCACCAGTGCTGCTCCACCAGCTCCCAGCAAAAGAGCCAGAAAGAGCTGCTGTGTCCCTGCTCTGATACACGCTCCTAAGTCCCAGGCCCCTCAGGCATTATTAAACCCAGCTTCAGCTGGGCTGGAAGTGCAGGAGGAAGGTTTCTGCAGAGCTGCCATTTCTATTTCTGACCAGTCTGTTCTGTTTCTCTTAGGCACAAGGTGTTTTCTAAAGGACATGGGGCTGCCTTGCACCGCTTGCCCTATATCCCTGCTCTGAGTCCTTGAGGCTGCTCTCCCTGGCCAGCAGCCCCAGGAAGCTCTGGGTTTCCCTGTCAGCCCCTAAATCACAGTGTGTGTGGGGGGGGAGTTCATGACGTGACAGTGCTGCTGCTGGGTCAGGCTGGATGGTCCCATTCCAAAGTAGAATCCAAAAAATTGCCAATGTGCTGCTCAATGGGGTTTTGAGTATCTCCAAGGCCAGAGGTCCCAACACCTCTCTGCCCTTGCTCAGGGTTTGACCCTCATGCTTTTCCCTGTGCAGATACAGCAAAATAAAGTTGGAGTCTCCTGTGTTGCCAGCTAAGGGCTGTTGCCTCATGTCCTTTCACTGTGCACCTCTGGGAAGAGTCTGGCTCTGCCCTCTGCCTCCTCCCATGAGACAGCTGTGGAAAGCAATGCATTTTCCATGAGACTTCTCTGACAGCTGAACATCCGTGGGGCTGCAGGCAGGGAGCTGGCAGGGAGGGGAATGAAGGTCACCACACCCAGGGGAGAGGAGACAGCCTGTTTGGCCCTGCTGCCTTGATTTCCCCTCTTCCCATCTCCATCTGTCCTGTCCTGCCATCCGGGGACACCTCAGGGTGCTCCTGCTGCAGGGAGGGCCACCTGCAAGGTGGGTGCCCAGTGCTCAGCAGGGGCTCTAGGAGTGGCCACAGTATTAAACACTAAAATGATTTAACAGTAAAAATAATGGGCTTTAGGAACATCCATAACCTTCAGGCTGGCCATAAAACCACATGTACAGGTCTCTTGTGCCACGGAGTTTATTGCTCACACAATCTCCAAGTCTGCGTATGGTGGCATGGGGAGGAGGCACGGGCTTTAGCTCACTTTGCAAATATCCTGAGCACCATGTTTCTTACACTGGAGTTTGTGTAAAGGGCTGGATGCCTAGAAATGACCACTTCCAACCCCCCACAGATGCAATCAAACAGTACTGCAAGTGCATAAATGGTCAGGTCCTGACTGCCACCAACCCACACGCTTCTGCTGCTGCAAACAGCAACCAGAGCAGAAATAGCTGGCTCACAGTATGAAATTCTCCTGCTTTCTTGGCAGATGTTTTAACAGCATTCCTCAATCAAAACTATGTTTGCTCAGCTTGGGCAAGTGCCCATCCGTGGGAGCTGAGTGGCTGCCCCGCTCCGCACAGCAGCACACTGCTGGCTGCCACCCCCAAGCCATTGTGTGCTGATGCCACCTCGGCCAGGTCTGGAGGGACACAGCCCGGGGGGTGGCGATCATGGCACCTGGGATCCTGTCTTAATCCTTCCTTGCATGCTGGTGCTTTACACTGCACATCAGCGTGCGGGGAAGGAGAGAGTCCTGTGGGGATGGAGCATGGGGAGTGCAGAGCATGAGCAGCAGACTCACCCCTTGGCCAGCTGCAAGGCAGAGCACCCAGCTGGTGCCACTGCCCAGCCCACTAGGGACCTGCTGATCACAGCTGCTCCCTGGAAAGCTGAAGGTGAGCTCATTTTTGTGGGTGAATTATCTGTGTAATGAGTGATTCACCAGTGCAAAACAAGCCCATTGTGTGAAGTAGGTTGGATTTTGGAAAGAGTTGTTGATGTGTACCTGACCTGGTCAGACAAAGTGTGTAACGAGAGCACCAAGCAGTGGATAGAAGCGGCATGGTCAGTGCAAAAGCAGCCCAGGTGCTGAAGGCAGATGCAAGGACAGCAAAGAGCAATGCCCAGATGTGCACATGGGGCAGAGGGGCCCTGCACATCAGGCTGGTGCGCATGGTGCTGGCCTCCCCTGGCTCCAGCGAAAAGCAAAGCCATGGGCAGTCACAGTGCGGGGCTGGCGCCAGGAGAGGAAGAAGCCATCCTGCTAGAGCAGGTCACTCCCTGCACACATCGTTAAGCTGAAGTGCAATAAAATCCCAAGTGAGCAGTTGGACCAAGCTGATTTTGGCTGATGGAGATGAGGAGGAGGAAATTTAAGGTCAAGTTATCTTCTGGCACAACCATTCATCTCAGCATGGTTGCGCCAGCAGTGCCATGCCACTTGATACATCTGTAAAGCAAAGTTTGGAAACTACCGATTTGTGGCACTGGAAACCAAGGAGTTCACGGAGAAGCTGTGGTGGCAGGCAGGGCAGTCCCAGCAGTCACACCAAGGACCAACCACCACTCGAATACAAAAAGCAGAACTTTGTTCAGCTGGGTGGCAGGAAATGAACCCACTGGCAAAGCCGCTCTTGTGTCTGCCCCAGGAGAGCCCAGCCCTGCACACCAAGAACTGCAGAGCGCACCCCAGGCACACTTGGTCTGCTGCAAAGGACACAGAAAACGGGAAAATAATTTACCAATGTTTGTAATACCCAGAAACACCAGCACAGAGCTCAAAAACACACAGAATGTCCCCATGCAACATAAAGATGTACATTTACAATAACACACATTAAGAAATACGTTTATGAAAGATAGTACAGCAGCTGGAGTCGTGTATGTGACAGATTCGGGCAGCATGACCAGGGGCCATGCAGCAGGAATAAGGGTTTGGCCAGGCCCAAAGGTTGGAGCCTGCCACAGGGCTGGGATTTGCTCTGGACCTCACTCGAGAGTGGCTGGCGGGGAGATGTGCATGCTTTGGAAGACAAGGTTCTTTTCAGCTTGGGTTGAAACCGGAGGTCTTGGTGGGACCAACTAAGTGCAGGAAAAGGGCAAACTCTGCACATCCAGCTGCTATTTCAGGCAGTGTTTATTTATGTGACTCTCATGGAGGCTGTTCTAATGCTGGAGAAATGAGAATAATCCTGCACCTGCCCTGCGGCCAGGCCCAGGTACCCCTCCATGAGCAGGGGCAAAACCCAGCCAAGATAAGCCTGGGAGAGCCCTGCCAGCCTTGTAGAGCTCTCCGAAGTTGAGATGAAAACAGAAAGCATCCATTGTTGGAAATGGGAAAAAAAAAAAAAAAAAAAAAAAAAAAAAACTCCTTGCACGAGACCTAACAAGTGGCCAAGTGGCCAAGGACCCTGTCAAGCCCAACACAAGCTCCAGGAGAAAAAGCAGTGCCAGCCTTGGCTTGGACTGCAGATGTCTCCAGGAGTGTGTGCACAAGTGTAGGAGAGAAGCTGCTGTGCTGGGACAGGGACGATCCAGTGCACGTCCAACAACTGCAGGAAGCCGAGGATAACTGAGCCATCAGGGCAACATGAGGATCCCCAGTACCTTGGCACAAATACAATTTTATTCAGCAGGAAGGATCCCTGATATCATTTATGATTATTTTTAAATAGAGCTGTTGCTTAACTCACTGAATAGCAGCATAATAACACCGTGTGGCTGGGTCAGCATGGGGATGCCACATGAATTAATAACAGAAAATGGCTCACGATCACTCACTTCCTGCAATTTCCTTTGCTCTGTGAGTTCAAGCACCAGTTCCTCGTATCTGCATCCAAAAGTGCTAGCAGGAAAGTAAGCAAAAAATAAAATAAAATAAAATAATGACATGGAGAGGACAGGGAAGATTAAGGGAATCCCTGTTTAGCATTGTTAGGGTGCTAGACAGCTACAGCCTCACACTGCTTTCGGCAGGTGATCAGATCAAAGAACTATGCTTAGCGGGACCAGAGGCAGAGCCTCTGCAAAACTCCTCACACAGCATAGAACGGGCAGGTTCTGCTGAGAGGGGCACGAGGGATGCAGGGGGCAGGTGGAGCCACAATGCCCAGTGGGATGCCACGCTCTCAGGTAGGCCCAGCTCAGGGATGCAGCGGGGCTGAGCCCATGGGTTTGGTTGTCTTCTCCGGGCCAGGCACCTGGGTGGGAGTTTTAGCATCATTGCCTGGAGCTCGTCTGGCCTGAGCTGAGAGTGGTTGGTGGGATGTGTAAGGCCTGGTGGAGCTGAGCTTTCCCCGAGGCTGACAGTGGGAACACAAAGCTGCTCGGTGAGTACATGAGCTCTTGTATCCATCCTGGGGATAGAGGGGAAAGTGATGGTGTGAAGGCATGATGCAGGTTTGCTGTCCCAGTACAGCTCCAGACCCCACAGCTCAAGGGCTTCACTGCAGAGAGGGCTGGGGTCGGGCAGCTGGGTCATGGTGTGGAAACCTTTGCTGGCTGCAAATGTGTGCTGCAGCAGGGCAGGGGGACGGAGATCAAAATCCAGGCAAAATCCTGAGGCCAATGGACCAGAGGGAAGGAGTACAAAGAGCAAGACAGTTGCAGAGGGTGGCACGAGCAGCAGAACCTTAGCAGCACCCAAAGGAGCCCAGGGAGCCTGGTATAAAGGGTTGGTGTCTGCCTGTGCCAGTGAAGGGGGGCAAAGCACCAAGACCAGCCCCGCATGATGCTCCCCAGTGCTCTGCAGGGCCCTGGGGGCATTACGGGTACCCAGAGGTGCGTGACCCCTGCTCACCGTGCCAAGCCCACCAAATCCTTTGTGGACAAGGGAGACCCCGTGCCCTGCTGCCCCTTCCCTTGAGCACCAGGGGGTCAGGATGCTCAGCTGGGCTTTGACTTCAGCTCTCACCAGCGGGGCAAGGCTGGCTGTGGGTCTGGCAGTGGGGATAGGGCCGTGCAGTGCAGGTGGGGAGCCTGGGGCCGGCCCAGCATCATGGCCAGGTGGGGAGCGTGTTCACACCACTAAGGCCATTCCCCAGCCCCAAATCCCACGCAGGCCTCCCGCGGGGAGCCCTCTGCCCCCTATACCCCCTCCTCCCCCCAGCCCTGGTGGGGCCCCAGCCCTCGTCCCCCGCACCCCATCGGAGGAGCCACCCGCGCGGCAGCGCTCGCAGCAGCGACGGCTGCTGAGTCACCGCAGCCCCCCCGGAGCTTCGCGCTGGGCCCCGGCCGGGGGTGGGCAGCGGCGGCGGGGGGCAGCGGGCGGCGGGGCCGGGGCAGGAAGGAAGAAGCGGGGCGGCCCCACGGCGGGCGGAGGGGGCGGGCGGGGGGGCGGAGGGCGCTGCGGCCGCGGGCCCCGCGCTGCTGCTGCTCGAGAGAGAGAGAGAGAGAGAGAGAGAGAGAGAGAGAGAAATGTGAGCCGGCTGCACCACTGCAGCGGCACTGCGGGCGCCGGGAGCGCGCAGGGAGCGCCTCCGCGCAGCGCCCGCGCCGCCGGCAGCGCCGAGCCCCGGGGGACGGCGGGGAGGGAAGCGCCGGGAACCCAGCGCCGGGGCTCGGCCGGGAGCCCTGCACCTGCCGAGCGGAGCGGAGCGGGGAGCGGGGGGCCGGGGCCGGCCGGCGGCCCCCCAGCCCCGCACCGGCTCGGTTGCATCAGCCCTTGCCGGGGCGCTGCGCGGCGGGGGTTGCGGGGGCTGCCTCCTCCCCCGGCGGAGCTACCGGAGGCAGCGGGGCCGCCGGCAGCCCCGGCCTTTGCGGGAGGCCGCCCGGGGATCGCGCCCCCCAACCCGCCCCGCCGAGGCCGGGCGGGCTGCCCGAGGCGGCGGCGGGGCCGTGGGAAGCCGGGCGCGGCGGGCGCGCAGCCTGCAGCATCCCCGCGGAGCCCGCGTCCCCCCGCCTGCCTTTCAGATAACCTTTAGCGGCCCGGGCCTCCCCGCCTCGGCCGCGGGGCCGGAGCGGGGCTCTGGAGGCTGAAAGCAGGACGCGGCCGCCGCGGGACCCCGCATCCGAAGCGTCGCCCCCGGGGCTGCAGCCACGCAGGTAACGAGCCGCAGGCACCGGGGCTCTCGGCCGGCCTGGCCGGGAGCATCGCCCCGCGGGCGCGCAGGCGCGGGTGTGAGTGTGCGCGGGTGTGCAAATGTGTGTGTGTGTGCACATGTGTGTGTGCACTGCTGGG
Organism: Oxyura jamaicensis; assembly: GCF_011077185.1. Classification (NCBI taxonomy): domain Eukaryota; kingdom Metazoa; phylum Chordata; class Aves; order Anseriformes; family Anatidae; genus Oxyura; species Oxyura jamaicensis. The sequence goes on along the minus strand of NC_048909.1, from coordinate 916,432 downwards.
CTGTGTGCAGCTCGAGTCAGGGGCTTTGCACCCGCAGCTCGCTGCGCGGGGGCGGATGCTGGGTGCCAGGGGGGCCGCGGGGCCCTGGGGGCTGGTGTTGATGCGGGGCACCACGGGGTGCTGTGAGGGCTCTACCTGAAGGGGTGTGACGGCGCGAGTGCGGCGGCCGCTTTGCGAATTGGCGTGCCCATCGTGTTGCGGGTGAGCCCTGCGGGCAGCCGGCTCCAGGGCTGCTGCTGGGAGCGGGGGGAGCCTGGGCTGCCTGCAGGGCACAGCGTGCGGGACGTGGGGTGCAGGATGCGGGCCGTGATGCGGGATGCGAGGCCTCTTTCCCCGGGGCAGGTGTTGCAGGATGCTCCTGGCATCTGGTGCAGCCAGGGCATGTCCCCCCCACAGGACATCCCTCCTGGGGTCAGGCAAGGGTCCAGCCCCCATGGCTCCTGAGCATCTAGGGCTGAAGCCCCCTGGCCCATCACTGCCCCCTCCTCAGCCAGATGCCTCCCCCGGATCCCCTCCGTCAGGCCTGGCAGGGCTCAGTGGGAATCCTGCTAACAGGATTTGCAGTGTGATGGAGGAGAAGCGCTTTTGCCCTTCCAGGAGGAGAGGCAGGCTGTCGCCAGGGTGCCCAAGGGAGAAAATGGCCCCGGGCTGGCTGCCTGTACCCCATTGCCTGTCCCCAAACGTGGCACAACTTCCCCAGCAGCTCTGGGACAAGGGCAGGAAGCCATGGAGGGGGAGAGGGGGAGAGGGAGAGATGATAGCAGGGACAGATCAGGAGCGCGCGATAGAGGTAAAAATAGATCCACAGAGCAGAGGAGGGGCTAAACGTGAGCTAAAGCCCTGAGCACAGGCAGGCCGGGAGGGGAGCCCCCTCAGAGGGCCCTGCACACCCAGTGGGGCACGCAGGGACCCCCGCACTGCCCGGGCATGGCCCCCAGGGCAGGGGGGTCCACAGGGCATTTCCCAGCCACAGAGGAGATGCCTGGGGGGAAATACCTTCCAGCTCCCACATCCACCGGCCCAAAGTGCGCAGGGCAGATGGACAGGACCGGTAGGGCCGGTGCCATGGGCAGCAGAGAGCCAAATTGGCAGGATGGAGGCAGGCACGCATCCGCAGGGAGCACCATCCAGCAGAGCTCCAGCAAGCCCAGGAGCCAACCTCCTCTTGCTTTCCTTTCCAGTGAGCACGAAGCTGAGCTGGGGACAGAGGTGCTGGCCACAGTGGGGAGAAAGCATGCAGCAGCCCCGGCGTCGGGCAAGGTGAGCGCCTGCCCAGGCGGGATGCACCCAGTGCCCTGCGGGAGCTGCCGGTGACAGCAAGTGGGAGAGCCGGGAAGTCAGAGCAAAGGAATTTGCAAACACATTCTTCAGCACCAGGAGGATCCCACGGCGGTAAACAGGAATAAAGGCTGGGTGGAGGCGGGGGCTGCCCCCCGCGGCACTGCCCACATTTCTGCCACAGCCCCCTCCCCAGGCTGCCTGCCCGGGCATCGCCCGGCACCGCAGGCATCCATTTGCCATTTCTGACTGCAGCCTGTCTGGTGTGGAAGTGCCAGCAGGGGCAAAGGGGGGAGCTGCCGAGTGGCAGGCGATGTCACGTTAAAGTCCTGTGAGGCACCGCAGGGAGCAGATGCTTTGATCGCCTGCCCGAGAGCGTCCTCAAAGGCGGGCGCGGGCAGGATGCGGCAGTGAGCGCCGCTTTCCCCTGCGCGCCTCCGGCACCCCGAGGTGGCCGGAGAAGAGGGGCGCAGGGCCCGCACGTCCCCCATGTCCCCAGGATGTCCTGTGCCAGCAGCTGCCCCCCTTGCTCATGCTTCATGGCCAGAAGGAGACTGAAAGCGCTGCATGCTGCCGGCATGTTTTAGCCTCATGCAGGCGTCCCTTGGAGACCCCAGAGCAGTGGACAGTAATGTGAAAACCATACTCATGTCGTGTCTGAAAGGGCAACAGGTCATCATTAAAATGGAGGCGATGAAAATCATCCATCCAGAGAAGTTTTCAGAGCTGCAAGCATCGCAGCCACGCTACGCACCGGCCCCACGCCGTGAGCCGCCCCTCGTGGCCAAGCGCGCGTGGCCCTCTGAGTCCGAGATCATCGTCAACCAGGCGTGCGGGGACATCCCGGCGCTGGATGCCACCCCCGGTTCCCTGCCGCTGCCCCGGACTCCCCCCCTGCCGCGGCGCGAGCGCGGGTACCAGGGGCAGCGGAAGGGCAGCTCGGAGGTGTGCTACCACCGGCAGCCACCGTCGGACGAGGTGATCGTCAACCAGTATGTGCTGCACCCCTCGACGCCCTGCGAGCCCCTCGAGTGCCCCACCTGCGGCCACATGTACAACTTCACCAACAAGCGGCCCCGCATCCTCTCCTGCCTGCACTCGGTGTGCGAAGAGTGCCTGCAGATCCTCTACGAGTCCTGCCCCAAGTACAAGTTCATCTCCTGCCCCACCTGCAAGCGGGAGACCGTGCTCTTCACCGACTATGGGCTGGCGGCGCTGGCTGTCAACACCAGTATCCTCAACAGACTGCCGGCCGAAGCCCTGGCCGCCAACCCTGTGCAGTGGAGCAGCGACACCGACCGCAGCTGCTACCAGACCTTTCGCCAGTACTGCGGGGCTGCCTGCACCTGCCACATCCGAAATCCGCTGTCTTCCTGCAACATCATGTGAGGCCCGTGCCCACGCCCTGCCCCAGCCCGGCCCCCTCGGGGAGAGGACAGAGGACAGTGCTGCACCCCGCCAGCCCCTGGCTCCAGGCGATCCAGCTGTGTGGGGAGGGGTTTGCGCTGATCCTTCATACAGCTGCGGACATGGGCTCGCTCCCACCCTGGGCTTGTCAGCGCTGGTGGTGGGGATGCTGCGCTCTGGGACATGGCGTGGATCTGGTGGCAGCCCCCCACGTGCCAGTGGTGCTCAGGGAGAGGGACATCAGGATCAGGGTCATGGCACACCCCTGGGCATCTGTGGCAGCCCCGCTGTGATCAGCATCGAGCATCCCAGGGGCATCACCCTCCTCTCCCAAGAACAGATGCTCAGTCCCACCGGTGACACCCTACCCATCGCCCCGCAGCTGGTGGGAACGGCACGAGGGGCCCCAGAGAGGCACGGTGCCTGACACAGGACAGGAGCAGGTGTGAGAACAGGCCCCCATCACCCCCCTTCTCTGTAAGTTATTTGCCAAAGCTTTCATCTCAGTGGCCAAGCTGCCATGCGTCTGAGTTGCCGTAGCCACGCCAAGCCGCTGCACTGGTGCGAGCAGACACATGGCCCGTTTCCTCCAGAGGCCCCTGAGGAAAGCTCCCGTTTGTCCTCGTTTTGGAGGATTCTTGTTTTTCCCTGTCTGTCCCAGGCCGCTGTGTGTTCACCAAGGCATTGTGCTGTGCCCGTTCTCTGTGGCTCCATCCACCCAAGGCTGTGAGGGACCCTGTGCCCTACACTGATGCCCCGTGGGGCAGCAGCCTCCTGTGCACGGTCTTGCTTTCTCCATGGCATCTGGAGGGGGAAGTTTGCTGCCAAAAAAAAGCAAAAAACAAACAAACAAACAAAGTAAAAAAGAAAAAGCCATAATTTGCAGGTGCTCCCATGGGGCTGAGCACTGCAGCACCAGGGCAGGAGGCAGAGCCCCAGCACAGCCCCCAGGACATCAGGGCTGGGGAAGCCAGGGGGAGCCCGTGGAGCTGCCCCCTCCCACCCTGCTCCCAGGCACTTCAGGAGCAAGGAACAGCCCCGGCACCGGCCAGAGCCCAGCATCCACCCAGGCAGAGGGTCCAGGCCTCCATCGCCCGCCCTGAGGAATAGTCGCTGCCGCCAGCAAAGCCCCAGCACCACCCTGCTGCCTGGGGCTGGGGGGGCAGAGAACGGGGGCCAGTACCAATTCTGTTCTGCTCTGCCAATGCCTCCCGCTGCTGGTTGTGACAATGATCATGTTTTATACCCGGCCTTGTTCAACCCCAATCAGTCTCCCCAATAAAGATTATATTGGAACGAAGAGCAAGCGAGGGTGTCGGGGGTGTGATGCTGCAGGGGGAGCGGAGCTGCGCACCAGTGGGGTGTGCCCAGGACACCACACTGTCCTCACATGGTTCATGGGGTGTGTGATGGTGGTGGGATACCCCAAGGATGGGGAGCAGGGGCTGCCATGTCCCCCTCTGGTTGTGTGGTTGTGTCTCCTCCCTGCCTAGTCCCCATACCCACAGCTGGGCACTGTGGGGTGCCCCATGGCAGGACACTGCCCCATCCACACTATGCAATCTTGAATGGCTAGGAGATCTGATCCTCCCCAAGACATGAAGTGTACGGGGGGGGAGGGAGGGAGGGGGGATTTGCCAGCCTGGTGGCACCCACAGGCAAAGGGACACGGGCAGGGATGGGGCAGTGCTGGGCTCCCTCTGCCCCTCTCTGGCTGCAGGGCCGGTGTGGGTCCTCCTGCAGCACAGCCCACACAGGGCATCCTGGTGGTACAGGGAGGCACAGGGCAGCCCCACAGGCATGGGCAGGCACTGCTGCAGGACCAGGGGCAGGCTGTGGTTTGGACGAGGGAGGATGTTCTACAGGACCCAGATCTGCACAAACCTGGGCAGTGAGATCCGGCTGCACCCAGTGCATGGCAGCACAGGCAAAAAATATCTGCAGGGAGCACTCAGTGCTTTCTCCAAGAGAAAACGGGTTGCTGCAATGGGAAATCTCCGGCTAGGACAAGCAGCAGTTTCCAGGGTCGGGCTCCCTGGGGTGTCAGCAGCTCCTTTCTGCTGGAGCCACAAGCGAGCACAGAGCGACGCAGTGCTGAGCACACTTGAGGATGCCTCAGTGTCTGTATGTGCGTGCAGGGGCTTTCTGTGCACACGCAGCCCCAGTGGCCTGGTGCTGGGCCCCAAATTTCCTGTCTCTGAGCCGCTGCTGCCTCAGCACTCTGCACCCTGTGGCGGGCGAGGGGTTCCCTGCCAGGCATGCAGCGAACATAGCACCCGCCCAGTGTCCGTGGCTGTGCAGGAGCTCACACGGTGCTTGGGGGGAATTTCTGCCCATGAAAACGAAACCACAGCACAGTCCATTGGTGCTGAATTACAGCATCAATAATGCAGCCGGTGCCATCCCTGTCCCTGCGCACACCGTGGCTGTGACCTGTCTTGGCAGCCCGGCACCTGCAGCCTCCAGCGGATGTGGGGCGCGCATGCGGTGCCGGGCACTTTGTGGGTCGGGTGACGTCTCCTGGCCTCTCGCCCCAAAGGCCACGACACCACTTGGAGCGGGCAGCCTGGCCCCAGGGCGGGAGCCAAGGCTCCCCGTAGCCACTGCCTCCTCCCGCAGGAGCATCTCCAGTGCCCCAACCAGTCCTGAGATCCTTGGCCCCAGGGAAACTCCTCCAGCTGTTTTCAGTTCCCCAGAGACTGAAGCACAGATCTAGGGACAGTTTTGCTCTCAAACAGGGATTTGCTCTTTTTATTACATAAGGACGAAGGGTACAGCATGTCCTCCCATCTCCACAGTACCTCTTGGGCACAGAGTAAATTTAAAGCTGCTAATTTGATTTTGAGTCACAATTAAGGAAGAAACAGGGCCTTTCAGGAACAAGGGCTGGGTGATAGCCCATTTCTCCAGCCCTATTTATCTCAAACAAGCACACGCTGGAAGAGGGGCCCAGGCACAATGCTGGGAGGACAGGACCAGGGTGCCAGTGCTCAAGCCTCAGCTGCAGGTGAGCTAAAAGTCTCCTGAAGTCACTGCAGCATCCCAAGTCCAGAAACACTCCAGCAGACTTGATGGCCAGGCTGAGCTTTGTGCCTCCAAAGTGAATTTTCAAAGAGCACCGAGTTCCACCAGCTGCTCAAACACAACAGATATCGCTGGAAAGAGGTCCCTGTGCACTGCCCCATCCTGTGCGGGTTGCACAATGCTTGTGGTGACCAGTTCCCCTCTGCACAGAGCTGGGGGAAGATCTGGCCATGGTGTGGCCAAGGGGTGAGGGCTGCACAAGTCTAAGGGAGAGCACGACGTGCTCAGTTCCTGCAGGTTGGCAGGGAGAGGGCTGAGCATCACGGCTGGGCCCACCTCAGGGAAGCACATCATGTGTGGGAAACTTTAATGTGGGGCAGCCACGCACCCGAAATGACCGTTCAAGCAGAGAGGAAGCTGTTTGCAACAGCTTCTTTCAGTGCCAGTCTTGCACAATGAAATACAACCCCGAGACGCAAAGCTAACGGGTTGCATCAAGGAGCCCGCGTGGCCGGGACAGGTCCCAGGGCAGCTCCGGCCCCATGGGCAGAGAGCAGCTGGGACCTGGTGTTTCCCTGTGGATGAGGCCGGTGAGAGCTGCGGGCAGCCCTGGGTGCCAGCACCACCGTCAAGGTGCACGAGATGCTCCCGGTGCTTTCGTGCCATCCCCACAGATGGCAGCACCCTGGCCTCTCTCACTCGGGTTGGGGATGGAGGCACAGGGCAGGGCTGAGTGGGGAAGGGGACGTGCTGCTGCCGGTTGTGGTGCTAAAGCAATCAGATGCCTCTGGAGCTGGATGGGGACCCCAAAACCCTGGCCCTGCCTGAGAACTGTCAGGCTCCATGTGTGCCCCCAGCTGTGTGACACTCGAGAACACCCCAGTGTGACCCTTCCCCATGGCCACTTGTGCACTGCTGGGGACCTGGGTGGGGGGGCACGCTGGCCTTCAGAGATGTGTGCAGGGCTGGGGACAGCCACATCGCTGGTCTGAGGACATGGGGTGCCTACCCCCAGTGCCACCAGCAGGGAGAGGCAGTGAAGTATTTGGGGTGCAATGGGGTGGCAGGGCTGGTGAGAGGGCATGGTGAGGGGGTTGGGGGGTGACGGGGTGGGTTTGGGGCACCGTGATGAAGTGGGGGGGTGGGAAGGGCTGGGGGCTGCAAGGGAGCAATGGAGGTGGTAAGAAGGTGGAGGATGGCTGCAGGGGTGTGTGCATGGGGAGATGGGAGCATTGGTGCATACCAGGGTACAAGGGCTTCTGTGCATATGAGAGCAGCTTGGGTGGGGGGGGGGGGGCTGTGGTCCCCACCCCACTGCAGCCTCCCCCAGCTTTCAGCACACCACCCCAGCCCCTGCTCGGCATGCCTGCGGCGCTGCCTGCCGCTATCTCAGCGCGCTAAATATAACCGAGTCCTTGTGAGCGGACATTGCAGCCGAATTCCTGCGGGCCAGCCCTTCCTGCACGCCGGGGCTGGCCACCCGCGCTCACACTGCCTGTGATGCCACCGCCCTGAGGCTGGTCCCACACCGCAGCCCCCCAGGACCCTATCCCTGGGGGATTTAGGGGCTGTTCTCCAGATTCGAGCCCCCAGACAGCTCAGAGAGAGCAGCATGGATGTGCTGGAGGATGGCATTGAGCATCGTGCTCCAGTGCCAATCCCCATCGGGACAGCTGTGGCCTGGTTTGCCCAAAAAAGCTTCCCCCTGCCCTGACAATGTAATGTAGAGCAGGGACATGTGCCAGGTGTCCCACATGGTGATGTCCCCCCCTCCCTGTGTGAGCCCTCCCCACAGGCCCAATGTAGCCAAAAAACATCCCCAGCCAGGCCAAGCTCACAGCTCTCCTGATGGAGCTGCTCCACTTTGTATAAATAATTACTCCTTGGTGTAACGGGGCAGGTGGGGTGGAGGGGGCCTGCCAGTCTTTGGCTGACCCATTTTGGGGTGGCCCTCTCCTGTTTCTGCCTCCTACACCATCCTGCAGCCTGAGGCAGTGGCAGCATTGTGACAGTGTCCTCAGCACCTTTGCCAGAGTTGGGGCAATCCAAACAGGTTGGGGGGATGCAGCCCCCTGGGTGGGATCTGGGGGAGTGAAAGAGTAAAAATTTGGGTAGTTTCTGCTGATGTTGCTCATGGTCAAAGGAAGAGTGCTTCGGATGCAAAGGAGCATTCAGTGTCAGTGCAGGGGGCTTTTTCCCAGAGCAAAGCCAATTGCCCCCATGGAGGTGGCCTCAGCTGCTGCCCCAGGGGTGCGGGTGTGCCCAAGAAGCTGCTGCCAGCCCCATGTCCCGTAGCACGGCTGGGAGCACGGGTGCAGAGGAGCCATGCCATGGGCTGGGCATCCCTGCAGGGGGGCCTGGGGAGCAGTGCATTGTGCCCCCAGCAAGGCTGGCTGCCAAGCAAGGAGGAACATCGCTGCTGAGGTGTTCCCAGTGCAGGCAGGCAGACGGTGGTTCCAGGAACAGGCTGGCACAGCCCAGGTGCCATGGGCTCCCCTGCCTGCCCTTCTGGGCACGGTGCTGTGAGCTGGGGCCCTGTGGGTCCTGCTCGGCACTGCCTGTGCAGAGCCTTCAGGAGCAGAGCAGTGTTTGCTCTCTTATCTCCATGCACGGGGAGGCGAGCAGCTGTGAGAAAGGCACAAGCACAGGCTGGCACCACTCTGCTGGGGCTGGGAGGCTGTGGGAGCCTGGGCACTGGGGATGGGGGGGGCAGGCGTCCTCTTCCAGGGGGCTGAGGACCACTGGCAGTCCCCTTCCCCTCCTCAAGCCACTGCTTGGCCCCGAGGTGCAATGGATGCAGTGCCTGCCTTGGCGTTCCTTCAGGGTGATACATGGCATGGCTGGCCCCAGGGACACACAGCACCCCCCGCTGTCCTCGTCCCCACCAAGTGCAGCATCATGCTGCTCTGCCAGACACCAAACACAGACAGACACTGCCGTGGTATAAATGCAATTTGTATTTTCAGTCCATGCTGGGGAAACCCCCATCCATCTGTCTTGGGAGTGGGCAGCAGATCTCACAGCTCAGTCCGTCTCCACCAGCAGAGCCCCTCCAGCTCCCAGCCCCACGGATGTGCCCCCAGCATGGGCAGGCAGAACCCTGCTCCTGCCCTATCCATCCCTTTGGGGCCATGGCACGGTGACACGTGGTGCCCCATGGGACACAGGTAATGCCCAGCTCCAGGCTTGCCTCCCTTGGGCACTGCCCCAGCTCCTGCGCTGCCTCACCTGCTCAGGGCTCACCGGCAGCATCAGGGCTGCCCGCCTTCCCAGGCTTGCTCCCAAGCTGGCATCTCTACCCTGCACTGCAGAGCACCCGGGAGCGCAAACCCAGCACTATTTATCGAGAATGAGGAAGAGCAGCACCATCAAGACGATGGGGAGGAAGATGAGGAGCAGGCTGAGCAGCTCGGCCACCAGCAGCAGGGCCAGCAGCAGGAGGTAGCAGCAGCGGCAGCGGCGCTCCAGCCGCCCCAGCCCGCGGATGAGGCACGGCGGGTAGCGCACACAGGGCAGGCACCCAAACATGCGGCTGGTGTGGAAGCGCACCTGGAAGTGATGCTCAAGGGCACCGGTGAGGCCCGGGCGCCGGGGCGGCAGCACTGGGGGCCGGGGAGCTGCCAGGGCAGAGGTGGGACTGGGCTGGGCATGCAGCAGCAGCAGCTCCTCCTGCAGCTTGCAGATCTCCCACTCCAGCATGGGGGTCTTCTGGCGGCAGATGGGGCAGCGCACGCGGCCAAACTCAGCGCCAGCGGCTGTGTCCATGATGGCACGCAGACAGGCACGGCACAGCCCATGGTTGCAGTTGAGCAGGGCTGGTTTGTGCTGCTGGTCGTCGTAGGGCTCTGTGCAGATGGGGCACTCGTCTTCGCCACTCACCAGTGTGTGGCATGGCTCTGGCACTGTCGTCTCGCTGCTAGATGTCTCCCCATCCTCGGCAGAGAGGCTCAGGATGGAGCTGGAGGCACTTCCCAGGTTGGGAGACCCCTCCGGGGGCACCGGGGTCTCCTCGTGGGGCAGGACGGGGATGGTGGCAGTGGGGGGGTCCTGCCCCTCCATCAGGACAGCACCATGGGTGGGCGGCTTGTGGCACCCGTTCAGGAGCGGCTCTATCGTGTCCTCTGCCACTGCTGGGCTCCAGCCGCCCCAGGCCACAGTGGGTGCCTCTCCACAGAGTGGGGGCAGCTCTGTGGGCCCCTGCAGCCCCTCAGGCTTGCTCTCACCCCACTGCCCAGCCTGGCCCTCCCCGCCGGCTGCCTGCTTGTGCCAGGAGCCAGGCCCCAGCTCCTCACCCACCACCAGCTCCATGGGGGCATCCGTGGGGCAGCCACCCCCCTCACCCACCACCCACCGAGTCCCCTCAGGGCCAGGTGTGGGACACGGGTGCTGCTCCAGGGCCGGGTGTGTCCTTCAGCTCCACTGCCAGGAGGGTTTAAGGGCGGCAGCAGTGTGGGGTCCCGTCATCCCTCCATCATGGCCTGGGGCCACCTGCCAGGCTGAGGGGTCAGGAGCCCCCGAAGCGCGGTGCATCCCCATCGCCCCCAGGACCAGACCACCCCAAAAGGGGCATTGCCAGGAGCATCCAGCAACCGCTTCCTCCTCCTCCCCAGTGCCAAGGCAGTACTGACCCACCGCAGTCCGGAGGAAGACAACGAGCCAGGCAATGCGAGGTGCTCCGGTGAGGGCCGCAGTCGTGCGGGGCCAGGGCTGGCCCAGCTCTCACCAGGCTGGTTTGTCGGCTTCTGGAAGCGGCTCAAATGCAGGCAGCACGGGGCAGGCGGCCATGGCCGCGCCAATCAGCTCCCGTGAGAGCCGGGGAGGAGCTGGGCCCGTGGCCGCCTCTTCCCCTCGCCCCGGACGCTCCACACCCCGGGAGCCAACATGGAGTGGAGCCCTGCGGCCAACGCACCCCGCAACTGCAGGGACATGGGCACAGCGCTGCCCCAGGGCCGCCCACAGCTCAGCCCCAGCACTGCCCGCCAGTACGTGCTCTGCACTGCCCCAGCACTGCCCCCAGCTGAGGTCCCAGTACAGCCCCCAGCTCAGCCCCCACTATGGCACACCAGTATAGACCCGGTATAGACCCAGCATGGCCCCCAGCACAGCCCTTGCACTGCCCACCAGTATGGGCCCAGCACTGCTCCAGCACTGCTCCCACTGAGGTCCCAGCAGTCTCCAGCACAGCCCCAGTACAGCACTCCAGTACGGGCCCAGCTCTGCCCCAGCATGACACTGGTGCACACCCCACACTGGTCTCCCTCGGTGTGACCACCCTGGTCTCTGCCCCCTGCACTGTGTCCTCGCCACCCCTCACTGCCTGCGGATGGTCTGGGTGGGTTTTTCCACTGGGAGAGCCCAGCTCATCCCATGTCCCCCCGGCTGGTCCCTGCACTGGGACACTTCTCCATGCCATGTCCCCTACAGCCTGACGGCGATAGTGGCTTACAGCTACTGGAGGGGTGAGCACAGCCCAGACAGTGCCCCACACAAGGGGGAATGCTGACATGCTGCAGCTCCCTGCTGGCTCTCTGGGGATGCCCAGCTCTGCCCTGGCATCTGCTCTCAGCAAGGCAGCACAGGTATCACAGCAGGGTGGGGAGACCCCAGAAACATCCCATTTCCTCTCACTGCTGCAGGGCAGAGCGGATCCGCAGCTCGAGCAATGCCCTCGAGCACTGCTCACCTACACAGGACCCGGGTGACCTGGAGTGTGGGACGGTGGCTGGGTCACTGGCATGATGTGGCAGCCCTGTCCCTTCCTGTCCCAGCCCACTTCCAGGGACTGTCCCTGACTCACAGCCTGGACCCTAATTGCTATTTACACTGTGCCATGGAGTTTGCTGAACTGGGCTAGGAAGGTGGTGGCACTGGTCCCAGCAGGGCAGGAGCAGGGTTGGCAGCACGAGGGCTGCCAGGGAAAGGGCTGGAGGCAGCTCCCAGGCTGGGGCAGAGGATGGGTCCAGCAGAGCAGCAGCTCAAGGAACGGGAAAACTCAATGGAAACCACCACTGGTGCTCCAGGAGCTCAGGCCTCAGCGTTGAGCAGGCTCAGGAAGATGAACCAGCAGCAGAGACAGCAGGATGGAAACTTTCTCCTGTGCCTGTCCCCACTGGCCTTGGCCACCAGAGACATGGGGAACAGGTCTGTCAAGGCAGCCTCCTACAGCAAGGCTGTTGCTGCTGACTAATGCCAGGTGGGGAGACTCCCATGCAACAGCTCACTTCCTTTAGGTCCTACCACAAACAACGGCCACCCCAAAGCCGTAGCTCTAGCAATGCCTGCAGGTGCTGCTCATTCAGCATGGGGGCCCTGGAAGCTGGAAGTCCCAGGACAGCAGCTCAGACCCCCACAGGAGCCAGCTAGCAGCATCCCAGCACAGAGAGCTCTCACCTCTGCCCCAGCAGGGAGCAGACACGGGGAGCTAGGCTTCACCCACAACCCCAGGAGAGGGATCCCCCTGCCTGCTGGTGGCCCTGCTGCCATTGGGGAAGGGCAGGTTGGGTAAATCCATCCGCTCCGCCAGACCCCTGCCCTGGATGGGAGAATCTCAGCCCAAGAATGATGCCAGAGGCAGTTTGTTTTGCTGGTTCCTTTATTCAGGCACAGCTCACAGGGAAGGGGGAGGCAGGGAGCCAGGCTTACGACCAGGTTTCAGACTGGAAGCGCTGGGTCTGTTCCAGGGCTGTTAAATATTTCTCTGCTTCGGAGGGTGACAGGCCACCTTCCAGCTGCAACACTGACTGCAAGGCTTCAGCCACCGCCGCTGGCATCTGCTTGGCATTCCTGGAAGAGAGAGCAGGTGATATGATGGAGGGCAAGCAGGAAAACCAGGGGCACATCCACATTCCCTGTGCTCCAGCAAGGCAGCAAGTCCCCATAGCTGGCCCCACTGCCCCAGCAGAAGCCTGGCCACATGGGCTGACACCGAGCTGGGCTGGTGGGAACCTGCAATGCAGACTGCCTGGCACAGAATAAATGACAGGCTGCAGGAGGCAGCTGGTACCGCTCCCTAGAAAGCGGTGCCGTTATCCATGCAGGGCTTTTAAGCACTGGCACTCGCAAGCAAGGATGTGGCCTCGGTACCTAGTCCCAGGCTGAGGAGCATCACAGCTGAGCGCCCTCAGCTCTGGACCCTGTACCATTTCATTTCCTATCAGCATCATTAGAGGGGCACAGGGAACAGGCATGAGTTATAATTTATTAGCACGAGGTCAGGAAATGATTCTTTCATCTCAGGGGAGATAGTCAATGCAAAACGTGTCTGATCGCAAGCTGGGCAGGATGACTGCTGCAGAGGAGACTGAACACAGCCACTTCAGTCCACCCACTGTCTCCTTGCAATAAATCTAAAATGATTGTTTTGATGGTGACAATTGTAATGGAAGTCAGTTCTAACCTCAAAGTAAGAGAAACGGTGAAGTAAACACAAGCTTCTGTGTAAAAAATACCCAAATAGGATTCAACATTTCCAAGTGTAATTATTTCTTATGGGAAATAAGAAATTCAGACTTTTTCCTGGAGAGTTTCATTTGATGAACTGTGCTACTAAAAACATCTAATAAAAAAAAATTCCCAGACAGCTCCAATTGGCATGAGCATCTGGCAACGTCCTCGCTGTTTCTAAAGAACAAGGCAGAATTTTGATTTGCATTTGAAGCTGATTAATGTCCCAAAATACACAGAAAGGAGGTCTTCTGTTTTTGGAAGAGTTGTATTATTTCTGAGTCAGGCATTGATATGCAAGTGCAAGATAATGTAGCCGTGTCTGTGATGGAAAACATGTCAAATATCTATCTCCTGCAGAAGCAAGAGACTCTCAACATGTTGGCCCCTGGGCTAGATAAGCAAGGCACCGTTAGTGAGAAGATATAGCCCCGGCTCCCAGCTGCCTGGTCGGGGCTGAGAGCCACCCCTGTGCCAGGGACGCACCATGGGACAATGACTGGCCATGAAGGTAGGTCTCAGAAAAACCCTGACGTCCAAAACACCAGCTCCCATCTTCATGGCCCCTCCAAAATCCTGCAACGGTGGGAGCCATGCAAGCTCTGCTCTTTCCAAGGCGTACAACTTGAGGGAGGAAACCACGAGCCCCATGTCTGTGGGTAGGAATCACCACTTTGGGGTGAGGGTTCCAGGAAGCCCCACTATGCGGGGAGGCACGATGGAAAAGGCAGCAGTGCCAGCACGGGAGTGATGGGGTGGCCAGCAGCCTGGCCCACGCTTCCTGGGTAGTCAACAGAATTGTCCTTCTCCCGGGAATGCAGCAAGGCTGGTCTCACTCTGCAAGGCACCGGGAAGTTCCTGCTCTCGTGAGGACAGGCAGGAAAGAGCCTCCTGCAATTGCTGCTTGTGTCGACAGCAAGGCACAGGGCTTGTGCTGTGCTTTCTAGGTCACAGGGTTTGCAGGACAAACACCACTGCTTCCCTCTCATCAGCTCAAGGAGCCCATTGCATTTCACAACACTCGCCCCGGGCAGCAGGCGAGCAGCCTCCTCCCTGCCATACAGGCAGCAACAAGGGCAGGTGGGTGAAGGGGTTTGCCCAGGAAAAGTCACAGAGATAGGAACAGAGCTGCACATGCTCTGCCTCCAAATGCTCCCAACCCCCGGTTTTTGGACACCAATTGGAGATTTCCAACCAGCCCTGGCTCAGCAGTTGGCAAATGGCTGAGCTGTCACAGGAGGCAAGCCACGGTGCAACGCGGCCCATCCCTGCCCCTGGGAGGCAGTCTGGGCTGCAAAGAGCCAGCCAAGATGTACCAAAGGTCCCAGAAGCCACTGCTTCAGAAGCCTCCTGCCCACCCGAGCAGCTGCAGGACCTGCACAAGTTTTTTGGCACAGTTTGAACAAGCCCTACTAGAGGAGAGACACATGAAGAGAGGCTCTCCCACACATGGACTTGCCATGGGTCAGAGGCCAGGCAGCCCCTGCTGGGAGGTGACACCAGCCACAGGCACTGGCAGGTGGAGGGATGGGCACATGGGGTCAGCTGAAGCAGCTTTACCATGGTGCCAGCTCTGCCCCTTCTAACCAGAGTGCAGGGTAGGGGAGAAATGGCCCTCTCAGCCCAGGGCTTGCCAAGCAGGATGCAAAAGGAGGAGGAACCACACAGGCAGTCCTTCTGCAGCAGCCACAGTAGGCCCCTAAAACATGCTGGGGTGCAAGCACTGCTCTGGAGGCTGAGCAGGGGAAAAGCCTCCAGGGAGCTGGAGAAGCAACCATACGTGACCCTATTCCCCTGGTCCCTGTAGGAGGATTTCACTCACCCAGCCAGGTAGACATGAGCACTCCTGCTGGTCAGCAGCTCCCACACCAGCCTTTGGTTCTCCTGGATGCGGTGTTGAACATACACCTTCTCCTCCTGCAGGGAAACACAGCGCTGAGCCTGCCAGTAGCCCCAGCACCCATATGGCCCTTGGGATTTCTCCCAGGGGCTGTTCACAAGAGCTCAAAGCAGTACAGCCCCTTTGGAGAGTGGGGGGCACCAGTAGCTTGGTAAAGCAGCTGGATCAACTCTTGTGCAGGGAAGGGGAATGCCATACCCACACCGCTGCCATCAGGCAGGTTACTGGGAGATGGCTGCAGGAGCTTCAGTGGGGAAAGCCCCCTGAATAGTCCCCAGACTCCTTGGCTGCTCCCCACCTGCTGCCAGCTCCGGAGAACAGCCAAGGGTGCAAAGCTGTGAGCCAGGGTACCCCCGAGGGCTCCCTCCTCTCCCTGTACAGGCAGAGGAGGCTCCACGGCCCCTTGTGCCAGGGTTGCTGCTGGGCATAGACCCTTTCTCATACCGTTGGTTGCTGGTGCTTGCCCTGTCACCAGCTGAGGGGCTGGGACAGAACAAAAGGGCAGGAAGCCAGGAGGGATGGCTTCGGTCCCACTCCCTGCCCCTCCACTGCGCTTAGAGACTGGGTATGGCTGGCTTCTGGCACAATACAGACCAGCTGAGCAGAGCTTCCAAAGGGTTAAGCCACAAGACTTCAAGCATCCTGCCTACAGTCCTGGCGCCTGCCCAAGAGGAACTCCACAGCCAACGTGCTTGAATTCACTGCCAGCCCAGACAGCTCCTCCGTGACAAAGGTGACACTGTGATGCAGGCCAGGCCCTCTGCTGCATGTCCCACCACGCCAGGCTCTGCAAAGGGGTGAGGTGAGCTGCAGACACAGCCTCCTCCCTGCGTCACCCCACCTCCCATCCAGCCCCACGGGCAACAAGGCTCTTGCTGCATCCCAGGCTCCCACTGCCTGCAGTCTCGAGGTGTGCGTGGGAACGCCCCACACAGCCCTCGGACCTGGCTGTCGCCAGGGCTGTCACCGTACAGCCAGCTGGTCCCATGGTGCCCCAGCAGTTCCACTGCACAGAGGCAGTTACCCCTAGGCACAGTTCCACAGCCCCAGCACCGCTGTGTGAGTTGCAGGAGGTAAGCAAGCCTGTCGCAAACACCGACGCAGCCAGCCAGTAGCTCAGCCTCAGCATAATTAACGTTAATCAGCTAAGTGCTGACAGAGGCTTGACCAGCAAGGCCAGGGCTCTGAGCAGGTCATTTAAGGACCTGAAGCTACCTAGAAACCAGAGCACCCAAGTGACAAACTCAGGTCACGATGTCTCAGCTCAACCCCAGGGCATCCTGCTGAGAATTAGCGACAGGAGCATTAGGCAGGGATCAGTCTGCTCTGCAGGGCAGACATGGTGTGACAGAAGGTCACTACAAAGGGCACCTTAGAGAGAAGAGGGAAATCCTTCTCAGCTGTGGAGCATCCCAGCTCGAAGAGACTGCCAGGCTCTTTGAAAATACATCTCTGACAAGCTAACATCTGCTAGAATTCCAGGCACAATGTCCTGATGCAGCACATCCCACCTGGCTCTGCTGCCACTTACTTCCCTGTGAAAAAAACTGCAAGGACGCAGCAGAAGACCCTTATGACAACCTGTTTTGTTCCGTGAAGTCAGCAAAGCTGAGAGGCTGGGAGGCACACGCTGAAGCCAGTCCTGTCCCTACAGAGTCTGGAGGGCAGGATGAGGCTCTGGGGCTGCTCTCCAGATTTGGGGAGCTGCACATTTCCTCTCCACTGTGTGAGCCATCAGTAAAAAGTCAGAGTAGCCATCCGAAAAAACCTCTGCAGAGCCACTCCTGTTAATCAAAGGCTTGGAAAGCCTTCACAGAGCATTCAGCTCGTGCTTTACAAGTGACCAGATGAAAGATGCTGGCTTAATATCAGTGCATACACACAGCCAGGAGAAAAGGACTGGTGCAGCTGAGCTACTCAGGGATACCAGTCCTCACTGACTCTTTTTATCAGATCTCTATTTCAAAGCCAAGCTGAGCTTTTGATGCCGTCAAGGGACTGGGCAACACAGTCAAGGTCCCAGCTCACCAAGACACTCCTGCAACTTAAAAATAAAAAATAAAAATAATAAAAAAAAATAAGCCCAGGGGGGTGCTGAGGAAGAGCTGCCCACCAAGGACACTGCCTGGGAAATTCAGGAGCAAAATGAAGGGCTGAGGAGAGGGGTGCTCTTCCCTCTGGGAAGCCTCCACCTCTGCAGCTGAGGCTCTGGGGAGGTGGCACGGAGGTACCATGAAATAGGGCAGGAGGCCAAAGCTCCTCAGCTTCAGCCAGTGATCAGAGTGACACAGTGGGGAGGGTGGCATTCAACCAAGAAAGGTTATTGCCTGGTGACCCATCTGAGGGGTCTGGGAGCCTTTTATCACTCACGTGGTCCAGCCAAACAAAGCTGGCTAACACCTTATCTGCTCTGGCACCCGCCAGCCCCGTCCTAGTGACCTTTCCAGCTCAGCTCAGCCAGTCGTGTCCCAGCCAGGCAGCAGCACTGTGCTGCCAGTGGCAATCCTGGCCAGCACCCAGGTGATGCAGGGGAGCGAGGTGACCACAGTGCCACCCCACCAGGCCCTTCACAGACCATGCCAACAGGCATAGGGGCCAGTAATACTAGCAGCCCCTCATCAGTGCTGCTTGAGATGCTTCTCTCCTCCTCCAAGAACTAACCTGGTCCCTGGAGAAGGCCGTGAAGAGTGTCAGGAAGCCCTTTGTCACCAGCTCTTCCCACTCTGCCTGGCAGTAGAAGTCCTTGGATTTCTGGCGGCAGCCAAAGAACAAGCAGTTCCCTGCAGAGAGCAGACCATAAGGGCTGGGTGGAACAAACACCCTGCAATGGCTGGGGGCAATTGGCACCCACAAAACTCAGGAGTTGTGTGGGCCTGACTGCAGGTGCCCTGTGGCAACCAGAGGTTCCTGTGTGCTGGGAACACAGGAGGTGGGGGCAGGTAGGGCAGGGAGAGCCCCAGGTGGTGTTTCCCTCCACCAGCCCATTTGCAGCTTCCTGTTGAGACCCACAGCTGAGCCAGGGCAACGAGGATGGAACAAGGACAGAGGCACAACTTGCAAAGCGGAAGACGAACTCAGCAACCCAACTCCACTTACAGGGAGATGACAATGAGCCGCCGCAGAGCCCTGTCCTGCCCCACAGGGCAGCCTGGCAGCACAGCCTGTGAATAATCACACAGGCTGCACACACCAAGCTCTGGTGCTGACCTCCCCCAGAGCCCAGCTTGCTCCCACCCAACCACAGCAATGCTGAGGCTTGTCCAAACCCTCCAGAGCCCCCAGTCCTTCCTTCCCCTGTGCTGAACACAGACCTGTCTGCTGCAAGGGGTACCCCAAGTCCCTCTAACGACCGCCCCTCACCTTTCCATCCTTGTGCCACCCGCTCCTGTATCGCTGCTCTGAAAGGTGCCACACCTGTGCCAGGGCCAATCATGATCACAGGGGTGTCAGGGTCAGCTGGGAACTTCATTCCTCCTTTCTTCACCCAAAGAGGGACTCGGACATCACCTGACAAACAAACAGACTGACTAGCATCACTCCACACCACTGCACCCACAACACTGGACCCAGCATCCAACCCTTCCACAGTGCTCCAGAGATGCATACGGTGCCTGGCTGACCACCACCCAGCATCATGGTGCCAAAAGCACAGCATGTGTGTGTGTGTGAGAAAAGCCCTTCAGCTGTCTCAGGACTGTATCTGCAATGACTTGAGTCAACCCCAGAACAAGGCAAGAGCCCCCCAGCACAACAGCTGTGGGACAGCCTCCTCGTCACACAGCTGGAGCCTGGACAAAAACAGCAGTGGAGATCTCTACCTGGCTGCCCTGTAAAGGAGGGCAAAGCTTGCCTCCTCTGGGAGCCAAAGGAGAGGTGTGAAGACCCCCATCGGGTCCTGGAGTCAGAGCAATCCCTCACCATCCTGCAGCAAGGAGAACTTGTAAGCTTGTCACATTTGCATGGGGACCCAGCTGGAGAGGTTTTGTGGTTAGAGCAGAAGAGCAGCACACACAAGCCTCGCAGGACAGGATGGCTATGCTCATAGGAAGGACGATCCTTCCCAGAGCTGATGTAATGAGGCTGGAGATGTCCAGCAGTCAGAGCAATATGAGCTCCAGAATGCCAGGAGCAGCCCCATGTGGGGACAGTGGGGCATGTTGGCACTGGGAGCAGGAGGGTTGAATGACAGAGAAAATGAGGAGCTCATAGTGCTCAGGGTAAGCTAAGGGAGCACACCATGCTCTGAAGAGGATGGGAGCAGCAAAGAAGGGCAGCTACCACACATTCAGCCTGTTCTCCTGGCGGTGGTGTTCCACCAAAGGTCGAGACAATTCCAGCACGTGGCCAGCACACACCACCACAGTCCCATGGGATGGCCACTGTGCTTTGTGGCGAGCACCCAAAGTCCTCACGTTGTCCAAGTACAGTTACCTTGCTCTGGGTTGAGGGAAGCCAACCAGTTAGAGCAGAGACCACGGCGGGGTTTGCTGAGCCGCGTCTTGTACCGCACTATTGCCACAAGGATCTGGATCCGGTCAGGGTGAGCCTGTGTGCAGACAGAAGCCATGAGAAACGAGATGCCTGGCACAGCTCTGCAGGAAGCACCCAATGCCTCCTCCAGGGAGAGTCTGTGCTCAGCTCCTGCCAGGGCATCTGCAACGTTCATCCCAGCCTGAAACAGCCATTTGGGCACAGAACAGAGCAATCCTTGCCCCAAACCTTCTCAGCTAGGGAAGGTTTTGCCAGAGCAGCACCGCCATGAGAATGCTCTGTGTAGCTGGCAGCAGTGACAGACAGTGCAACCCCGGTCCATGCCACCAGTGCTTGGGCTGACGTCTGCCAGGCCGCCCAGGCCAGGTCCCACCGCCACCTCCCGGCAGCAGCAGGAGCAGCACTACCCCCTTCCCGCGGCCTCCCAGCCTCCGTGGCACCACATTCCACAGCTCCGTGTGACAAGGACAGCAGAGCTCTGCACTGCGCCAGCCCTAGCACTTGCAGGGCTGCAGGAGGACAAATGCCCTAATCTGCAGAAGGGTCTTGGGTGGGCTGTGGGTGCTCACAGGGTCAGGGACTACAGGTTGAAGGTCTGTGGTGTGCACAGCACCAGCAGTGCCCTGGCGCTCAGCTCAGAGCCCAACATAAGGCCAAGAAGGGCTGAGCTCTTACCAGCAGAGAGGAGGCGATGGAGAAGGCACGGGGTCTGATGTGAGGGATGAGGTCCAGCAGGTATTCGGGGGGAACGGCAGATGTCGTGTGAGGGAAATCCCAAAGGGCCTGTAAACCCACAGAGAGGTGAGATCTGGTACACCCCACGTCTGCTTTTTGGGGGCAGCAGAAGCTGTCCCATAATGCTGTCCCACACTGCCCTTGGCTGAAGGTACCACACCAGGTATCTCTGAGCACCAATCTCCCTGCCCCACTGCCCTGCCCTCATCCCCAGGCTGTGGCACAGAAACCATCAGAGCCTTGAAAATTTGGAGCAGGTCTTAGCCTGCTTAATCCAAGGACACTTAAGAAAATGGGTAAAGTAAAATAAATTCATCAAGAAAGTCAAAAAATTACCCTTCCATCAACTGCCTCCTCTGCCTTAGGTGCTTTATACAATGGCACAGCCCTCACGGACGGGCCTGCTGTACTCCCCAGGCATACCTCAAGAGTGGTCCTGCGGGGCCGGTTGCAGTAGTTGTACAGCTCCTCCTGGCCCTGTGCAGAGCTGAACTCCTGCAGCTTCTCCTGCTCCAGCTCATTCGTTGAGAAGTAGGACAAGAGCTCAAAGAAGGAGCGCCGCGGCACGCAGGAGATGTCCAGGTAGTGGGTGACCAGGTGCCGGATGGTGCAGGGCTGCGGCAAGAGGGCAGGGAGGGCTGTGCCTGCAAGTGAGGCATGAGAGCAAGCTCAGGGCTAACTCTGGCACTCCCCAGACATCTAACAAGGGCAGTCCTGCTGCCTGGGGGCATCCACACACTACACGAAGGTGCTAGTGGAGCTGTCTTTACCCACCACCATTGCTGCTCCCCCCGATATGCTCCCACTCCCTCCTGCTCTCCCTAACTTGCTTTGGAAGCACGAAGGCTTGCAACAGAGAAAGTCAGTGGTGCTGAGCATTGCCTTGATTTTTTTTTAGGTGTTTTTGGACAAGGCCCTACACGTACGCATCCCACCTTGCCCACATACCACAGTGGAAATAAACAGCACTATTCTATGTGCTGGGCCCGTCCTTGTCTCCTCCTTCCCTCCCAAGGTTGTGAGGAGCTTGGGTTTGCCTGCCAGGCCAAAATCCCAGCGCTGAGGGACAGTCAAAGAGATGGAGGGGGGAAGACAGGAAATATGATCTCGATGGAGCAGTTACTGGCTAAAGAGCAGGTGCCTGCTGTAACCTCTGTGGGTGCTAAGAACACCTCCTTGTGCAGCAGCAGGCGGGGTGAAAGGAAGGATGAAAACAGTTCTGACCACTGCTACCTAAAAAAGGACCATAGAATTTCGCTGCAAAATCTGACATCTGATCAATCACGCCAAACTGACAGCGATGTGTTTTACAGCTTGACAGGATGGGGATGCTCACATGCTGATCTGCAGGTGCATGGGTCAGGATCTTCATGAGAGATTCTTCATGAGGCAGATCCCTGCAGGTGGACTGAAATGCCAGGGATCGATGCTGGGACAGATCGGGAACAAGAGTCCTCAGAGACAGTGGGGATGGAGCTGTGGCATCTTGGAGACAGAACAGCTTTTCCTTATCACAGTGGCTTGGACACTTCCTGGGCCACAGAAGCCCATCAGAGCATCCTCACAGCACTGTCTAGCTTCAGCTGGCAGCAAGCAGAGGGGCTGGCAACTGCTCTGCATCCATTGAAAGGTCCAAACTTCTCCTTTCCTGGTGCAGACCACACCAGGAAGGGTGTAGAGGAGGCTATCAAGGGATTCGTGTGCTCTCCCTGTATGGGCAAAAAGAGTGTGATGCTGAAGATGTCTGTGTTCTTACACTCCCAGAGGCAATCAGGAAAGAAGGAAACTAATGAAAGCACACGTCAGAGCCTCTTAAATTGAGGCACAGGAAGGTCTTGGGGTGAGTTTTCCAGTAGATCTCAAAGTTACTTCCTGTCATCTTCAGTTCCTTGTGATCTCTGTGGGATCCTGTTTCGCTGTCAGTGTGGACTGTGCTCTGCCCAGGGAGGAGCTGGGCACTCCAGAGAGAGAACAGAAAAGGAGAGAACAGAAAACTCTCCCAGTGCCATGCAGACTGCAGAGCCACGTCAGTGCCTGGCAAGGGGCTGTGGATGGCTGTAGGGGTTCTTTCTGGTTGTTGTTGCCTATCTATGGCTGCTGAAGCACCTGCGTTAGGATCCTGGGGTGCAGGCAAAGCAGGGGGAGCTGCATACCCCAGCAAGCAATCAGAGAAGGAGGGGGGCAGAACTGCGAGCAATCTGATTTGGGTCTTGGGCTGGCGAGCGTGTAGGATCCTTCACACTCTGAGCTGGCAAAGACAAAAGACACGGGTGCAGCCCAGGCACCACTGGAGCCCTCTCTACGTTAGCCCTAATATGGGACCCACATGCACAGAGAGCTGGGAGGGAAGGAGAGCCCCAGCACTGCAAGGCAGGCAGATGTCCTGTATCCATCAGCCACTCCCAACTCCTTATTTACTGGGTCTGAAGCAAAGGAAAAGCAGAGCTCCAGTCTCAGTGGGCTGCCCTGTCCCAGCAGAGAGGGAAAGGAGCAGCCAGCAGGACCTACCAGGCTCCGTGGGCTTCAGCAAGAAGCTTCTGTCTGGATCCAGGCGCAGGAGCTGGCAGAACTGCTGCACGTCCTCAGGGCAGTTCTGAGGCTGGATCATCACCACGTCTCCTGCGCTGAACCTGCAAATGCAGCAGGACCTGCTGAGCACAGCTAAGGGGCAGGCCTGCAGGCACAGCACCACAACCCCAACCAGCACCCACACCAGGGGAGAGGCCACAACTCAGCCAAATTCTCAGTGTCACTAACATCATGCTCCCTAACCTGACAAGGCAAAGCGCTGGTCCACGAGCAGAACCCACATTGCCACACATCCCTCCACGCCCTGACTTTGTCATGGAACGGTACAGTACAGCCAGGACCACATTTGTGGGAAAAAAGCTGCAGTCTCAGGTGTTACTAAAGACGGGGAGAGGAAGAAAATGAAAGGTTATGGGACACCTGATACTACACAGAAAAGCTTGGGGGAGTCAGAAAAATGCTCACGTGATTCCTGATCCCGCAATATCGAACTCAATGAGCCGGACATCCTGGAAATGGGATTCTGCTGTGACACGCTGGTTGGACACCATCCGGGCAGCAAAGGGATGTAGCTCAGAGGGAACAGCCCTGGCTGCTGTCAGCTGGAGCAGGCCACCATCAGGGTGCATGGAGTCCTCAGCCAGGTAGTGCAGGGTGTATTTTGGGGGCAGGCTGTGGGAACGAGAGCAATGCAGTCAGTGCAGTTACCTCCATGACACAGCTTTTCTGTTACCTTAGCTCTAGAAGCTGGAGGTAGGGAGAGGCCCTGAAGTCTCCCAAAATATTCAACACCCTTTGTTTCTGTACCTTGGAGCCGGTTTGTGAAAAGAGATCACAATGCAGTCAGTCTGCCAGGGGGAGATCCCAAAGGTGGCAGAGCAGGCGAAGCAAGGCTGGCTAGGCACATGGCTCAGCAGGGCAGCCAAGGGCAGAGGGGCACTGGAACAGTGAAATGGGCAGAACCCTGCCAGGGCAGCTGATAATCCAATATGCACAGCCAGGGGACAAGAGGACATCATCCCATCTAGAGGGAGAAGTTAGGCCACCCACGGCCAAAGTACAAGGAATGCTTGGGACGCTGGGAGCTGTGCGGGGAGGCTTCCTGGTCAAAGCAGGGCATGTGTCCACCCCAGAGAACAGCCATGGAAGCCATTTCATGCCAGCCAGTCCCAGCAGCCCTCTGCACTTACCGTACATCAGGACTGATGATCTCAAGGCCTGGAGGGAGAGGATACAAGGCGAGGATCTTGTCCCAGAAGGCCAGGAGCCAAGGATCAATCACTGCATCTGGCCTGCAAGGGGGAGATTCAGACTGCAGCAGAGCTGTGACTCCGTCACCATCCTTTCAGGCTCCAGAGATGCTACACCAGCAGACTGCACTGCTGCCACAGCAGAGGGATGCTGCAGTGCCACAAACAGCTGTGGTTTTCCTGTCTTGGTGGGCCTGCTACTGCCCTCTGTGCCTGGACGATGCTGGGCCGGCCCTGGGACACCACCTCTGTTGCCCTTTCCCAGCACAGGCAGTAACTCCTTGCAGTTCTGCAAGACCCTGGCACATGCTGGGGGTCATGGGACATCCTAGTAAAGCAAATCAATCCAGCCCTGGCACCGGAGAGGTCTGAGCAGAGACCACCATGCTCACACAGAGCAGGAAGAGGCCACTGGCCACATCTGGAGTGCAGGAGTAGAGCATACGCAGCCCTGCCATCAGCCCAAGGACAAAATCGTAGTGCAATTCAGGGCCTCCCCTCCTGCCACCCCTCCACTGGGCACTTACCCCAAGTCATGCTGGTCGTCTCCCAGTGCCACTGGCAGCAGGGGATTGCCCCCAAGCTGTAGTATCCGTTTGTGCAGCTTCTTGGCAACAAAATTAAACCTAGGCAGAGAATAATCACAGCTGTGGAGGGCAGTGCTCCTCCAACAGGACACACAAGCCAGCACACTGCCGGGGCTACCAGAGCAGCACAGGGGCAGGTCCAGCCCGACCCAGCACGCATACCCATGCCCAGCCCATAGCTCTGCTGTGGGACAGCTTGGAGAAGCTGCTGTTACCACTCACAGGGCCACATGAGATGTGCCCAGCCCAGGGACTCAAAGGGGTCCAGCTTTCCTTCAGGACAGCCTGTGTCCCAGAGAGATAAATGCTTCCTTCCCTCCAGTCCCTACAGCGCCCAGTTACACTCCCCTCCTGTCCCACTGCAGCTCTGCTGGGGACACAGGAACAACCTTCTGGGAGAGAACTGAGACCAATAGGGCTGGCTGCCACCTAAAATTATGTTTGATGCTTCCTGTTAGCCTTGTCCACTGACATTTCTGTGGTGTAAGCTTTCCTGTAATTCAGAAAAGAGCATATCTGTAAAAATCGACTGGGAGACAATGTATGAGATGCTGCAAAGCATCTGCTTGAGAAGGCCAGGAGGAAAGAAATGGGCAGAAGCCCAATTCTTGGGGGTTAGGAGGGACATTGGGCTGGTAGGGCAAGGATTTTGAAGGCTGGTAGGAATTATGTTTTGTCCGAGCTGCCCCTCTAGAGCCAAGTTCTGCCTCTGTTTGCCCCCTCTATTCTCCAGCCACTGTCTCATCCAAGCCACAAGGAGCACCAGAGCTACTTACTTGGGATAGGAGGAATCACCAAGGCCCAGCACGGCATAGTCCATTTGGCAGAGGGAAGAGGGTGGCAGGTTCTTCCGGAACAGAAACCTCCAGAACATCTATGAAGGACAGGGGCAGGAGTCACATTGCTGTACATGGATGCCTGCCCTGGCTGCTGGCTCTCCCCTCGCCCACCATGCTGAAATCTCACCAGCTCATGCCCTATCAGTAACAGGAGAAGTTTCTCTGACCCAAACAAGATTGGCAGTAGAAGACTACCACTGAAGACAAGCCCCAAAGGGCTGCTCTGAGTAAGCAAACATCCATTTCACACTGTCCTGCAGGATGATGTGCTGCCCCAAAACACCCCCTTCCACAAACAAACAAAGAAACAAACAAACAAAAAACATCACTCAAGTTGCTCTAAGGGATAAATCAGGTCATGGTCCAGGTACATAAAAGCAATACGCACAGAACGTGTCCTACCTTCATGTTGTCAGGTGGGTCACCCTGGCCAGTGGTTGCGCACACAAATACCACCAACAGCTCATTGATGAGGTTTGCCTGCAGGCACAAACAAGCATGAGAAAGCACCTTCAGGCCAGCAGCCTACAAAAGTATGCCCCAGCTGTCTGAACCCAGCTGCTCTCATTGCATCAAGCCTGAGGACCGACCCCATTTAGCTTAAAACTCACAGCCCCATCTGACACAGCCTCCTCTACAGGCACTGCAGCAGCATCTGCTGCCCGCAGCATGAGCTCCTTGGTGCTCCCCGCCTTGCAGGAACACAAGACATGGCTGATCATCTGCCAGCTAACATTGCCTCTACCCCAAGTCATTGCTCAGTTTTCACATTTTTAGCTGAATTAAGCATAAGCTGCCCTCGGGAAGGGGAAAGAACTGGGATGTGGTGAAACACAGGAGGTCACAGCACGGGTGGAGGATGCCTGAGCCCCAGAAATGGGTTTGCTGGAGATGGAGCAAGACCAGAACTGCCCGGAGCAGCCCTCCACATGGCCACTCACCACATCATAGCTGTCCAGTGCCTCCACTCTGCACTGGAAGTGCCGGCGCTTGGCTTCTCTGCCTATTCTCTCAGCTGTATCTTGAGCTGTCCCAGTTTGGCTGCCATAAAGAATGAGGAGTCTCCGCTCTGCCATCTGCAAGAGACAAAACCAGAGAAATCACCAGGAGCCGAGGCAGAGTCGGACCTGCTCGGGGCTGGGCATCACACCAAACCCGACTCAGGCTTCAAAGGACTGCTGGCAGCTCTGGGTTCAGGTAAATTTGAGGGCTTGACACTGCAAGCAGCAAGCACAGGGATAGCCGAACAGTTTGGTGACAGGGGCACAATTTAAGGCACCCAGGCTCTCCAACCTGATCTAGCGGGTGACACCCCGGCCCACGGCAGGAGGTTGGAACCAGATGACGTTTAGGGTCCCTTCCAACCCAAGCTTTTCAGTGATGCTGTCTCCAGCCCAGGCAGCACTGAGCGAGTGACACCCATTTGCCCCCGTTCACTGCAGCACCCTGTTCTGCAGGGGCACCACGGGCTCTGCTGCGTTCCCTGCCCCGCTACCAAGGCAAAAAGGGAGGCTCGAGGGACACCGAATCGCGCTCAGGCTCCTTTTAACCGCCCTCACCGCTGTACTCAGCACACCCCCGGCACCAGTCGTGCCCTGCTGCTGATTTCAGCACGGTCTCCCCGGGTGCCGCGAGCACCCCGACCCACTGGGAGGCAGGACGGGCCGCCGCCACCCGCACGGGCCCCGAGCAATCGCCCCCTGGCGAACCCGGCCCCGCGCAGGGAGCCTCGGCCCGGCCCGGCCCCCGGGCCCTGCCCGCGGAGCCCCGGGGAGAGCCGCGGCCGCCGGGCCCCTCGCAGGCGCAGGCCGAGGGCGGCCCCGC